>NC_088233.1:33027190-33107190 GCF_036934945.1 Oncorhynchus masou masou
CACTACTCGATTGAGGGACCTTACAATTATCTGTATGCGTATGGTACAGAGATGATGTTAAACTCCATTATTGCACACAGAGTGAGTCCATGCAACTTATTATCTGACTTGATAAGCACATTTCTACTCCTGAAGTTATTTAGGCTTGCCATAAGAAAGGGGTTGAACACTTATTGACAAGACATTTCAGATTTATAAAAAAAAATGTATATATTCAAACAATTTCACTTTGAAATTATGGGGTATTGTATGTAGATCAGTGACACAAATCTAAATGTAATACATTTTAAATTCAGGCTGTAACACAACAGAAGGTGGAAAAAGTCAAGGGGTGTGAATACTTTCTGAAGACACTGTAGAAGTTACTAGAAATCAAATCAAATGTTATTGGTCACATACACATGGTTAGCAGATGTTATTGCGAGTGTAGCGAAATGCTCATGCTTCTAGATCCGACAGTGCAGCAGTATCTAACAGGTAATATCTAACAATTCCACAACCTAATACACACAATCTAGTAAAGGAATGGGATGAGATTATATAAAATATATGGAAGAGCAAGAACTATCAGAAATATTCCGTGTGGCTTACTCAAGTCCAATAAGCAGCCTTGTGCTCTCACACGTGATCTGGCTGTAGAAAAATGTTGTTTTGACATGATGCTTCTGTAGAACTACATGTTGCTCTTATTACACTTCCAGTTAAAAATAGACATAGTCTTACTTTAGATGTCAGTGGGCCTTCCGGAGTAATGAACGTATCTTTTCATAAAAGAAAGTCTGTGTTTTGCAAAAATAGAAACAGTATGTGACCAATACCACTAAACTAATTACCCCTGAAACGGCCTTGGGGTCACAGCTTATGGGACAGTCTGAAGAGATGTTTACATATCCTGCAGTCAAAATGTGTTAATGATTATTCTTTGGTATTCTATATTGAGGTTTTTCCTGTCTGAGCTATATATCCTTAGAATTTTAACATTTATTTTATGTAAATTATTGTGTTGGATCTGAAAGTGCTTTTTGTTTTGGAAGGACACCATACTAAAACAATGAAATCTTTCTTGAAATAGGCTAATGTAATTTACCTTTTGCCTTTTACAGTGATTGAAACAGGAAGTGCATAGAAAGTACATCTGTAGTATCAAAGGAACTGTGTGCATGTTACAGGAAGGAGAAAAGTTTGCAGAAAGGTGTAAAACATCGTTATAGGGTCCCAATAGAAGGCCGGAGAGTACTGCTGATATACAACCATGACTTCATATGGAACTCCAAAAGCCAAAAGGGCTTAGCAAAAATTAATACTGACCAAGTGCAAATGTCACACTTCAGTAAAATTATTCAACAAGACCAAGACAGGAGGTGGGTGGTTGATGGTGAGGGAGAGTACTTTTATTTGGAAAAAAAAACATGGAGCCAGCCAGTTGGTAGTTAACTCTACAGTGACATTTTCTGTGACAGAAAAACCAAGCTAGACATGCTTTCTATATTCTTCAAAAGAAGCATTAAACAATGGTTTTCTCACTTAGGCATTTTTGGCTTAGAGTTGAGATGAGGGTAATTAGCAATGATCTAGATATAGTATGACAGCTTTGATTGCATTTACCAGAGGGAAAGCTGCCTTAACCAGAATATTCATTTCAAATAAAAGTTCTCAATAAAGTTCAAATGAATATTGTTACGAGACATAAACCCCAAAATAAATTACTTGTACATTCAAACACTGCACTGAAGATCAGAAACATTCACACTATTATCCTTTTAGAGTGGATTTTGTAGAAGAAATCAATTGCAGAAGAGAGAAATGAGGAAGGTGGAAATGTTTTAGCAACAATGCATCTAAAAGAAATATATCAAGAATACAATCAAAGAAACAAGACTACCTGTACATTATTGAAAACGACAGAATTAACTAAATCACACTCAAAATATCCTAAATAAAAATCATCTGATGACTGAAACATAAAATAATAATCCAAACTGGACTCAAGTTTTTTTACATTTGTATACAATGGAAAACTTGAATCTTACTGTCAATCTTCAACAGTAATTTATTTTAACTGCAGGCTGAAAAATACAAATCTAAATGGAAAACAAGTTAACAGCTTAAAATCATAATGTGCTCTCTGACAATGTGGCATAGAAAGATTGAACAGAACGTTTTAAGTTCCTCTAATGGTGTTACTTATCAGATAGTTCAAATGGAATTAATTTGAGTTTCCTGGAAACCCCCGTATGTACTCTAGTTGATAGTGTACTCTCAGATAACAAAACTGGTTAAAAAGACAAGGTGACATTAGGGATTCAACATGTTTTTTATATTACTACACAACATTTCCAGAGGACCTAAAGACCACATTATCTAAGGATGGAATGATTCTTTGAGTTATTTCTTCATATTAAATTATTCTTTAAACATGTACTTTTGTTTCAATCAAAAGTATTCCTCGTGTATTAGACTATTTAGAGCGACACGTCACAGGTGCCTTGAAATACCTGAGTTGATGGGTAACTTTTGTCCAACAATGTGTTTTAATTGTAGGGGTAGGCTAATGTAAAGCTTTTGAATGTGAAAGCATGCATTCCATTTACTGATGTATGGTCCAATTAAAAGGCACTGTACATACACATTGGCTGTTCAATTGCTTCTATTTTGAAATAGAAAAACCATGCACTTTATACAAAGTTTGCCAGTCCATTGGTCAGTTTATTTTACTGCAACTGTCTAAATGGTGGGACGTTGTTCGGGGTTTAAACTTTCTTAATTATTACAGGAAAGAGGTAGGTGCCAATTTCATTTGAAAGTAATCTGCATACATTTATATTACAACAGTCATAACCCCCTCCTCACACTATTTCTTCTATCAACAGCTTAAAAGCATTCATTTTGTAAGAGTAGTTAGTTATCCATGATTATTCCTTCACTTAAAATAAATATCTATCACACATCAGTCTAGTCGCATGTGGCATGGAACCAATCAAATAATTAATTCCACAAGTTGTGAGTAAATGTGGAACATGCCACGAAGGTCCTGGGTTACGGTTACCATTTTTAATAAGCCTGTGTAAGCAATACCAGGATTTGCCTGTTATGTGTAATTACATTCACTAGAACACACCAATGACCCGGTCTCGGAACATGTCTGGCAAGGTAATAATGGTAAAAAAAAAATGAGATACTGTTTGTATATTCAAATATACATTGATATATTTTACAATCCAACTTTGAGAAACGTACATGTATTTCCAAAATCCTACAAAGTATATTCTATGACCTGTTCTTCAATATACTTGTTTGTCATTGTGACCAAACATATGCACTAGAAAC
Organism: Oncorhynchus masou masou; assembly: GCF_036934945.1. Lineage (NCBI taxonomy): Eukaryota > Metazoa > Chordata > Actinopteri > Salmoniformes > Salmonidae > Oncorhynchus > Oncorhynchus masou. The sequence continues at coordinate 33,030,518 of NC_088233.1, forward strand.
CTTATCCAACCCCAGGTTAGAGATAGCAGCAAAATGGGAGACTCAAACACATACAGTAAAAATATGCACCCAAACAAACTATGAGACAGAGGACAGAAAGCCTCAGACAGTATACAGTGTATGCACATTTGAGTGGTTAGTGTAATATTTGGAATAAGAATAATAAGACAATTAAAATAATCTTTGCAACAGACGAGTAAATAAGTATTTATATAAATATTATTCTGAGGATTGTATCTTATATTATTACAGTGAATAATATACCATAAGCATTACAGGACGGCAAAAGGATTGCCTTGCAGACAGCAAAAGCCATCAAATGTTCTCTATGTATTTTATTTTTGCTTCAAGAAGATTCAAATTTACTGAGCTCGCCCCAATTCACAATCTATTGGCAACATCCCTCTGAAGAGGAACCTTCTGTGTTGGAAGTGTCTGATGTGTACAAAAGGATTGTAAATACAGCATGTTTACAATCAGAATACATTCTAGAATACCAGACCACAGAGGTAACCTTTTCTGCAAATATCGGTGAGATCGGAAACTTGACTAGACTTTACAAAAGTTACCAAACACTGAAGACATCAGGAGACTGCATTAGGCCACATATCCTTGGGTTGTGTTCCCACTGGAGAAAATGGTGGGATTAAAATCCATCATCCTCTGTTTAATGCTGGCGTTCACCTAAAAAAACAAATGACAATACATAATTACAGTAGTCTACATAGAAATGTGCATTTATAGGTTGGTGTGAAATGGTGCTAAATTGTGAATAGTGTAGAATCAGACAGACCTGGCTTCCTATTCAATCAACATAAGCTACCAGGTTTCAAATAAACCTTCTTACAGGAGAAAAACAATGTTTATAAATACTAGCTATTGATTTACCACTCCGCTGTTTGCTTTTGTAAGTCTGCTGTCCACTGGGTATGGGAGAGTTTGACTTATAAGCATAGAATGTCAGGTAAACAGGAGCCCATATCTTCATCACAGGAAGCTGTGACCGTGTCAAAGAACAATTGAAAGGACGGAAGGGAGAACCCTAATGTTAACACCTGAAATGTTGCAACACATGAAAGCATGTGACTTTACTGTACAGTACTGTTTCCATTTCCCCTGGTATTTTAGTAACAATGGATACTTTGTAGTACTTCAAAGAATTTGGTAACATGGTTCTAGGCTAGCTGGTACTAATTATTACATAGTGGTTCTTGTATTGTTGAATCACAATGAAACAGACATGTAATTTGTGTTATTACTATGTAATTACAATTGTTGCATGTTATTTCTTAGCTTATAGCTAGTAATTACGTTACCCTGAAATAACACCATAGGTTCAGTCAACATTAAGAACTTCCCAAACCATGTCAGATGGATGATATTGAACGGATACATTTGAGCTCAAACAGTTCCCCACTTTCATGTTCATCGTAATTTTGTATTTATTAAGCAGACAGTCTCAAATCTAAATATCCCGGGTTCAAACCTTTTCTAAATGTGCAATTATGGCAAAAGCAACGTGTGTGGCTGTTCCGCACAGAAAACCTTTAATGATGAAACATATAAGGGAAAACAATTATTGTAACCTTGTAAAATGTTTAATTACGCTTAAGCACTGGCAATGAAAGTAGTGGAGATTACACAAAAAAGCCAATATAACATTTCTGTATGCTCTAATTTTGTCCTTATGTTTTTAAACTGAGATGGTATGAAAAAGGGCCTAAATACACATCCTTTTTGCATTACAAACAGAACATGCCTCTGAGGAAGTTGCACATTCATGGATGGGACAAAAGCATATCTATAACTTTAATCTAATGAGTTAATCAATTACACTGAAATAAATGTATGTGGTGTGGGTTCTTATACAGGGCAGAATTGGAGACAAAATATCAAAAGTAGATTGTAGACCTACTTCCTCTCTGATACGTTCCTTTGGATATTTTGTCCCAAATTCCACCCTATATAAGAAAATATAATAGTATTAAACATTGATGATAAATAAGGGACGTTTAGGTTTTAATCTATTCAAAAATCAGAGGCCCTGCTGTCCAGGGATTGGATAGCATGGTCACGTTGGGATTAGGATGCCTGGAACTAATACGAGTAGACCCATAACAGACCTACCTACCTGTACTTGACATCAAAGAGGGTGGAGTCCTCTTCTTCCTCATTCTCCTCATTCAAAGGAGCCATCTCTACTCGCTCTGCTGGTGTAGTGATTATGTCATACTTTCGTGTTTTCCTTATTCTCCTTCCAGATCTATGACAAACCAGAGAAGGGTTGTGATAATGAGACAAGAGGTGTGGAGTAGTTGCTCACCTTGAACCAAGCAGAAGCTGACATGGCTGTTTTGCCATATGGACAGGATTAATGCGGTGTATTGTGGTTAAGGCCTACTGCCCAATCTAGAAGAAAAAGAAACAGCACACCTATTTAGGTGAGGTGCTGGCTAGCGGAGTAGAAAACTTGAAAATAAAGGAGAGACGCACACTCCAGGAGCTACTGCCCACCTGCCACACACATTGCACACTCTAGGAGCTAGGCCTGCTGCCCACCTGGTGTGGGAAGTGATTATGGCATTGCTGACGTAGCCTAATGTAGTGGTGTTTAACATGAGATATTTTAACATTTAGATATTCCCAACAGCAATTACTGACACAATATGATAGTTGCTGCAATAGAGAACACATCCCCCACTTGCCAACTTTCCTATTACATGCTGCACGACATAATCAATAAGGAGGATCTTTATGAATGCTCAAATTAGTTGTCTTATAAGAATAGTATAGCATATTACACAGGGACTATTTAATTAGGATAATTCAGTTGGCTATAGTTATTGGTATGGTGTAAACATAAATCAGCTTACCTGATCACTTTGATGACCAAGCACGTGATGAGAACAGCTGTTAGCACGCAGATAATAATTACAATATTTTTAAGAGTCGGAAGATATTGTAATATTGAATAAATTCTTGATTCGGTCTGTGCATGATCTGTGATATTATTTGATAAATCCCCTCCATGGGGGGTTGGTGTTGAATTTAACTGCGTTGCGGGTGAAGACACAGTTTGTGGTTCACCTATAACTTTCCATGCCGCAGCAATAACCAAAGTGAATATTAAACTGTATGAAACCATCCTGCTTGAAAGAATAAGAGTAAATTGCTTGTGAAAATAATCGTCGTTTCTTTCTCTCTAAATTTCTTTCACGAAGCCAAGGAAGATATGCGATTCAAGATTGGCGATGATGACATTCTGTGACATTTCAAGGAAGTGTTTAAAATTGCGCATCCACTCGTCAAGCGAACCGGTTCCTTAAAACGCTGTAAATAGCCTATCCATCTGTATAACCTAACAATTATCTCCTGAATTAATATCTCCTGAATGGTCGCTGCTCGCAGTTTTTCCTAGCTGCTGTCAAAGCCCGTTGCTTCTCGTAGCCTACAATCCCTTCATGATTTAATTTGGAATGCGTGCAGGGAAAAGGGAGGAGGATTATCTACAGCCGGAAGAGCCCTGTGTGTGTAGGCCACTGTTCATACGTGTGTGTCGTGAACAACATTAGCGTGAGCAACAATTGTGGAATCAGCGGATCGCCTTCAAAATAAAAGTTCCTATTTGAAACTGATGCAAACGGATAAAAATAGTGGAATCATGCCACCATTGGACTCGAAAGTGCTAAACAAGGTTGGAATAGTGTTATAGAAATCAAACAAAAGACGTTCTAAGTTGCCAACTTTCCTATTACATTCTAAGTTAATTTGAAAAACAAAATGTAAACATCAGTTAAAATCGTACTGTAGATGTGTTTGAATTCAGAATAGCATTGGGGGCATTGGCTACTTATATGCACTGTACAGCCTGACCTATGGATTGTGCACCCATGAAATGGGGTATCAGCCCATTGTCCATTGACCCCGGGTTTATTCGACAAAAGCAATGTCGCAATAAAAAACATTTGCGATATGTGTAATGAAAACGGCAGATATAGGCGTCTCCAGACTCTGTCACGTCTGTCACATGTGCTCAGTGTGAACCTGCTTTCATCTGAGAAGAGCACAGGGCGCCAGTGGCGAATTTGACAATCTTGGTGTTCTCTGGCAAATGCCAAACGTGCTGCACAGTGTTGGGCTGTAAGCACAACCCCCACCTGTGGACGTCGAGCCCTCATACCACCCTCATGGAGTCTGTTTCTGACCGTTTGAGCAGACATATGCACATTTGTGGCCTGCTGGAGGTCATTTTGCAGAGCTCTGGCAGTGCTCCTCCTGCTCCTCCTTGCACAAAGGCAGAGGTAGTGGTCCTGCTGCTGGGTTGTTGCCCTCCTACGGCCTCCTCCACGTCTCCTGATGTACTGGCCTGTCTCCTGGTAGCGCCTCCATGCTCTGGACACTACGCTGACAGACACAGCAAACCTTCTTGCCACTGCTTGCCACAGCTCGCATTGATGTGCCATCCTGGATGAGCTGCACTACCTGAGCCACTTGTGTGGGTTGTAGACTCCGTCTCATGTTACCACTAGAGTGAAAGCACCGCCAGCATTAAAAAGTGACCAAAACATCGGCCAGGAAGCATAGGAACTGAGAAGTGGTCTGTGGTCACCACCTACAGAACCACTCCTTTATTGGGGGTGTCTTGCTAATTGCCTATAATTTCCACCTCTTGCCTATTCCATTTGCACAACAGCATGTGAAATTTATTGTCAATCAGTGTTGCTTCCTAAGTGGACAGTTTGATTTCACAGAAGTGTGATTGACTTGGAGTTACATTGTGTTGTTTAAGTGTTCCCTTTATTTTTTTGAGCAGTGTATAAACTGTGCGGGGGGGCACAGTGCAGCCTTTGGTGGATGCCAGGTGCAGATCCAGACACGGATACGAGATCTGCTCAGAAATCTTGCTCTCACAAATGTGTCGTTTCAAAGGACACCTTAATTGTTAGTCAGATTTACTTTATAGCCTTCATTGTTATCAACCTGACTGCGTTTGTGGACAGAATAACTGTCAAGTTGAAGATCATTGTGGAAGCAGCAACAGTTTTTTAGGAGTAACAGATGTTACTGTCGCCATGATTGTTGAAATGTTGACTCCCAATAATACTAATGATGGAATGTCTCAGTATGATAAGTAGAGATATGGTTTTTCTTATCCTTCAGTGGAATGCCAGAAGCCTTATTGCTAACAGGCAGGAGTTTAAGAAATATGTCATAGATTTAGAGATCAAACCTGAAGTGAGATGTGTTTTAGAAACATGGCTTAGACTACATCTTCATTTTATTATTTCTGGTAATTGTTCAGTCAGATGTGACATATAAATTTGGACAAGGTGGTGGTTGTGCTATGTTCATAAGAGAAGGTGTTGTATATTGTAATGACCTGACTAGATCATAAAGGAACAATTGTCCAGACAGATGATTGAGTTTACGAATTGACGGTTTATTAAACCAACTTTACACAGGCTACTGTTTGGCCGTAGCCCACGCCAAATAAATGAAACCCACAAGCCAATCGTGACCTTCTCTTGTGAAGCCCAGACGTAAAAGAGAGAACAAAGGCTAAACCTGGTCTTAACTTCCAATGCTCCATCCCCCTGCTCAACCCCCCTCCACGCCACACTACCAACCGCCAAGATGCCCGTCATCAGAACATTCCAGGCATTCCCGTGATTGGCAAAAAGCAGGTTGATTGGCATGTCGGACCCCGCGAACACTGGTTACTGGTACGTACAACACAACCACCTACTAGCCTAACACATAACACTGTGCGGGTCGCTACAATATTATAATATAACTGAATGTGTGATGGTGGAAATCTACAGTGCAGGTAGAAATACTAAGTTACACAATTTGTACAACCCTTGTCGTCAACTATCTGTAGCGATGTTTGATGAAATATCAAGAGAATTGGGCTCTAGAGAGATATGGTGTGGTGACTTTAATACTCATAATAGTTTATGGGAAAGCACACATGTAGTTACTAATGTTAAGATTGTGGAAGATATGATGGAAACAAGCATTAGTATATCTTAATGACAGATGTGGTACAAAATCAAAAGAAATCAGCCAAGACCCAGAAAAAAATTGTAGACCTCCACAAGTCTGGTTCATCCTTGGGAGCAATTTCCAAACACCTGAAGATACCATGTTCATCTGTACAAACAATAGTACGCAAGTACAAACACCATAGGACCACGCAGCCGTCATAACGCTCAGGAAGGAGACGCGTTCTGTCTCCTAGAGATGAACATACTTTGGTGCGAAAAGTGCAAATTAATCCCAGAACAACAGCAAAGGACCTTGTGAAGATGCTGGAGGACACAGGTACAAAAGGGTCTATATCCACAGTAAAACGAGACCTATATCGACATAACCTGAAAGGCCGCTCAGCAAGGAAGAAGCCACTGCTCCAAAACCGCCATAAAAAGCCAGACTACTGTTTGCAACTGCACATGGGGACAAAGATCGTACTTCTGATGAAACAAAAATAGAACTGTTTGGCCATAATGACCGTTGTTATGTTTGGAGGATAAATGGGGAGGCTTGTAAGCCGAAGAACACCATCCCAACCGTGAAGCACATGTGTGGCAGCATCATGTTGTGGGGGTGCTTTGCTGCAGGAGGGACTGGTGCACTTCACAAAATAGATGGCTTCACGAGGAATGATATATATATATTGATATATTGAAGCAACACCTCAAGACATCAGTCAGGAAGTTAAAGCTTGGTCGCAAATGGGTCTTCCAAATGGACAATGACCCCAAGCATACTTCCAAAGTTGTGGCAAAATGGCTTAAGGACAACAAAGTCAAGGTATTGGAGTGGCCATCATAAAGCCCTGACCTCAATCCTATAGATTTTCTTTTTGCAGAACTGAAAAAGCGTATGCGAGCAAGGAGGCCTACAAACCTGACTCAGTTACACCAGCTCTGTCAGGAGGAATGGGCCAAAATTCTCCCAACTTATTGTGGGAAACTTGTGGAAGGCTACCCAAAATGTTTGACCCATTTAATAATTTAAAGGCAATGCTACCAAATACTAATTGAGTGTAGGTAAACTTCTGACCGACTGGGAATGTGATGAAAGAAATAAAAATCTGAAATAAATCACTCTCTACTATCATTCTGACATTTCAGATTCTTAAAATAACATGGTGATCCTAACTGACCTAAGACAGGGAATTTTTACTAGGATTAAATGTCAGGATTTGTGAAACTGAGTTTAAATGTATTTGGCTAAGGTGTATGTAAACATCCTACTTCAACTGTGTGTGTGAATGGAATGGAATCAATGATTCTACTTTTGGATGTGATAATTTCCCAATTTCGTGTACCATGAACTGTGATATTACTCTTCCAGGTAGAGTACCATTCAGAAGTTGGGGCTTTCATAAAGCAGACTGGGAAACATTTGGTGATCATTTCTTAAAGTCTGTTGGACAGTTGTCTTTTGAGAGGCTGGGTGATGTATGTGCTGCCTCTGTGACCTCTGATTTTGAGTGCTGTGAATTTATATGTACCAGTGAGTAAAGTGGGTGGACTGAAGAGTGCGCTGCGGCTATTTGAAAAAGTAATAGGGCTTACAGAGTGTTGCGTAGGAATGACTCATGAGGACCTGGTTGATTTCCAAAGAAAGAGAGTTTTAGTATGTAGAGTCATTAAGTATGTCAAGAGAAATGCATGGAGACAGTTCTGCTCTACAATAGGCAGGGGTTCTGAGCTGGGGGATGTATGGTCTATGTGGAAGAAGCAAGTCCACTCAAATTCCAGTTTTGGTTGTGGGTCGAAAAATGGTTGTAACTGATAAAGAAAAAGCGGACTTGTTGGGGAAGACATTTGCTAGGATACATAGTGGGGTTACTTTGGATGAAGTACAGTACCAGTCAAAAGTTTGGACATACCTGCTCATTCAAGGGGTTTTCTTTATTTTTACTATTTTCTACATTGTAGAATAATATATTTTATATTTGAGATATGTATGTCAAAGTAGACACCTTTTGCCTTGATGACAAGTGCATAGGAGCAGGTGTTTACACTCCTAAATTTGATGTGCAGATATTGTCACGACTTCTGCCGAAGTCGTTGCCTCTCCTTTTTTGGGCAGTGCTCGGTGTTCGACGTCACCGGTCTTCTAGCCATCATTGATCCTTTTTTCATTTTCCATTGGTTTTGTCTTGTCTTCCCACACACCTGTTTTCAATCCCATTCATTACCTGTTGTGTATTTAACCCTCTGTTTCCCCTCATGTCTTTGTCAGAGATTGTTTTATTGTCAGTATAGTGTGATTGTTGTATAGGTGCGCGTCGGGTCCTCGTACCCATGTTTGGTTTGTTTGTACATTTAGTGTTATGGAGCATACTCTTGGAACTTTATTAAAAGACTCCATTTTACACTCAGTTTGACTCTCCTGCGCCTGACTTCCCTGCCACCTATTACACCTATGCATGACAGATATGTAGAAGACTAACAGATGAACTGTTAGTATACTCAGTTTAACTATTGGCGATAATAGTTGCCTTCCAGTGGGTGGTTGGACGTACAACCTGTTAGAATTAAATTATGATCACATTCTCTGTCTTTATTGAATAGTTTATCTTCTGGTAAATCTAATAGGAGTGACATACTATTGGAGGAATTAATGTTATTGTGGAGAATTGAGAGAATGGGTGTAGTAGTGAGATTCTGCTGGCTCCCAAGACTTTTGGGTGTGGAAGGGAATGAAATTGTTGACCAATTACCCAAAAGCGCTTTGATACTAGATCTTGATATGAATGTTACACTGTGTAGAGGTGAGGCCAAATGTAAGATCAGAACCATTTGTATAGATGTGTGCAGAAGAGATGGGACTCTGAGCACAAGGGCCAACATTATATGCCCTCCAAAGAAAGGTGTGTGGACTAAGATTCAAAGGTCAGATTAGGAAGGAAGAGGTGGTGTTTTCTCAATTGCGCTTAGGACATTGTACATTGAACTCATTATTACATCTGGTTGGCAAGCATGTGAGTGGATTGTATGGTCAATGAAACGGTGGATCATGTGTTATTATATTATTGTAAGTTTGTTGAAGAGAAGGAATTGAAATTTAGGGTCATTGAGGTTGGACGGGGTTGGGGTAGTTTGGAAGGGATTTCGGAGATTGGGGAGGTTCTATTTGAAGTTATTAGGGCTCTTTTTTATTTTCTCAGAAGTACTGAGTTAGGTCGGAGGATTTAGAAATGTTGTAAACCATGATTGACCACACACTCCAGCACAGTAGATGGCGACATGCACCTTTAACGATGGTTTGCGGACCGCCATTATTTCATAGGAGAATTCTAAACGCCTACTGCAAAGTACATTTCTAATAACTATAAAAAATAATGTTAGTTTGCAGGAGAAGGATTGTACTGACTTTCAAGAATGCCTGAATTGCTTCTCTTTGCTTTTCTGGTTGGATGGGAAGTTTCATCCAATTATTTAATATCTATAGGAGTGCAAGTTTTGAAGCTCTCAGTGACTTTCAATGTGCCACCGTCATAGGGTGCCACCTTTCCAACAAGTCAGTTCGTCAAATTTCTGTCCTGCTAGAGCTGCCCCGGTCAACTGTAAGTTCTGTTATTTTGAAGTGGAAACATCTAGAAACAACTATGGCTCAGCCTCGAAGTGGTAGGCCACACAGGCTCGTCTGTTCTTGGTTGCAACACTCACTACCGCTTTCCAATCTGCCTCTGGAAGCAACATCAGCACAAGAAATGGGATTCCATGGCCGAGCAGCCGCACACAAGCCTATGATCACCATGCGCAATGCCAAGCTGTCATCTGAAATCTGTTAAAATGGGCCCACATTATTCTAGCAATCTCTACATCCTATTCATTTTATCAAGTATTTACCTAGAATTTAGCTTTTCTTAGAAACAAGTCAGTGGGCTGCTTATTTGGAACAGATTATTGTCACAGGTGGAACCAATTGTAAATAACCAAGAGATCTCATTGGCTTGTCGAGAAGGGGTAGCCCAATTCTGTTTCTCCCCCTTCTCTGCGAGTACACTCTCACGCCCCCCCTAGTGCATAAAAAAAATAAATGATTGGTTTTATGGTGGGAAGTCCCTAGCTAGCCTATACTTCGAACAATCAAATGCTTTAAATAATTACAAATCATTGAAGTGGAGTACACTGTGCACAAGTTAACACTTTGGGGATGGGGAGAAATGGAATTGGGCTCTAGTTGATTTATGAACTCTTTTCTTTTTGTTTGAGGTGCTGCCACAGAAAGGAAGTGACGCAGTCCAGAGGTATGGTTGTTTCCTGTTTGCCCAGAGCATGGCCAGAGATACTGTATATATTGACAAGATTGTCTTGTCTCCTCCCTAACAAAGGCAGGAAGGCACGCGGTCTGCTTATCGCTGTATTACCAAGTCAATAGATTTTGATAGGCATGGACCCTCTCATTTCGCCTCTTCCTCTCTTGCAATTTTGATTACTCGTCCTAATCCCAAATCGACCCCTAGGCCTAAACCCTACACCCTATGCACTTGTGGAGATCTGAGATGTTTTGACAGGTGTAAGTGTAAAGGACGTCAGTGGGGACACTTCAGGCAGAGGAGTAAGTTTCACACATTCACCCCTCAAACATACTGAACAGTGATCCCAGGGTTGAGCGCAAATGTAGATTGGGTCACGGCACCACTGTGAAGGACGTTTTCGCTGCTCGCTTAGCGAGTACAGCTTCTTTCCGATTCGGCCCATACCTGGTGCGAACTCAGGACTTCTGACTTGCTAGCACACATGACCGTCCTCCTGAATTTTTGTTTTACCAGTCGGCACCACCCGAGCAGCTAGCTATTCGACGGCACAAGTGGGGACACTTCAGGCTGAGGACTAAGTTTCACGCATCCCCATGTGCTACATAAGCAAGGGGTAGTGCAGTGTTAGCACACAGTTACAGTGCCTTCAGAAAGTATTCACACCTCTTGACTTTGTCCATGATTTGTTGTGTTACAGCCGGAATTTAAAATGGATTACATTGAGATTTTCTTGAACCAATTGCCTACACACAATACCCCATAATGTTGAAGTGGAATTGTGTTTTTAGACATTTTTACAAATTCATTCAAAATGAAAAGCTGAAATGTCTTGAGTCAATAAGTATTTAACCCCTTTTATGGCAAGCTTAAATTAATTCAGGAGTAAAAAAATAAATATTTGAAAGGAAATTACTATTGTATTGAAACTCCCTCTAGCTCTAGCCCATGCCCACACCAATCCAATGCTTTTATATTTGTTGTCAGTTCTGAACTAGCGCTCCTGTTTAATCCCACTTACATTGCCTCTAGCTGGATCCTGCAAACCTTAACCAGCAGGTCATAGCAGGCCGGAATGAAGAAAACACTACATGTTACGCATTCATTTGCAACACAAAGAAGAGTATATATTGTTTACAAGCTGATACATTTTGTATGGTTCCACAAAAGTTGAAGGTTATTGAACAAACATATTAAATAAGAAAATCTATAACCAATTGCGCTCTAATAGACACTAGATGGCGGCATTTATTCACCAAGACACTGGGAGGTGCGTAGCCCTTTGCTTCCCAACTGTAAGCACTAAGTAAGTTTATAAGAATAATGTCCTGCATTGTGATTTGTAGAATAACCTTTAAACATCAGACCATAAAGGTGATTACCAGGTTGTTTTTGTAAAATATAATTTAATGCTGGCAAAACATAGATGTACCAATGTTTTCTAGGTGCCCGGTTACATTACAACTTGCCTGTAGGCTTACTGTGTACTTTGAATTGTGGAATGGTGATGACTATGGGCTGTCAAATGCTGCTTTTAGATCTATTTCTGAATTTTACAGAAATATAATATAGCTTTGTTTGACACTATTGGTTTTATCAAAATAAAATGTCTGCATATTTGTTTTTATCAGATCTGCTGTCCGTTTGGAATTCATTCTAATTCGGACACCAAGGCCGAAAACGAATCAATCTGGTTACTGTTTCCTGGACACATGGTATTCAAACCAGTTAATGAGGGCTTCAGCAACAACAACTGACAGGGAACTGGGGCCTGGTCTTTCAGTCTAATACAAGACAAGCATTACAGTTAAAATAATCCAAATCTACATAAATAGGCATATTGATGAGCAATTCTTAATTTCTAAAGCATGTGTAAACAAGCACTTATAATCAGGTACCATCATGATTTTATAGGCCACTGTAAAAAATGTAAGCTATATTTTTTAATGTCTAACAAAATAAGTTTGATCAATGTTGCATTCATATCTCCTCTGTCCATTACAATGTGCGGTGTCCTTCTAGATTTCAGCAGTAGAGCTGACCCCTAACCAGTGGTGTGTATTCATAGATGTCAAGAGAAGCCAGGCTTCCCCAAAAAAAACAAATAAAATAATTTATCTTTCATCTCTCTGTGTTTCAGAATTTTCCTTCAATTCACAAGAGGCTGAATTTATCTAACCGGAGAATGCATCTGAGCGAGTGAAACAGCGCCCCTCTGTCTCTCTAGGTTTAGGTCATCTATCTGATGCTCTCTGGTCCAAACAAGTATGACATTGTTGCCGAACGTAGCATTGAATAGAATGCAAGGGAAGCCAGTGAGCAATTGGCCTCCTTTGATCAACAAATGTATAAAACATTTGCCATTCAGCGTTGAGCTAAACTGAGGTAGCTCAACTGTGAATGGTCCTGGTGCACCAAAAAAAAGTGTCAAGGGAAGCCAACTTAGAGTTAGAGAGCATAAGTCAATTGACAGACACAACTTGAATTCTTGCATCTTGTTGTGTTGTTGCCCTCTGGTGGCTAGCTAGCTAGCTAAAATTGTCCGTTTCCTAAAAAAAAACATGAATGGAGATAGGGATTTGGACTTGTGACTTTACTTCATTCTCTGTACTCGTTAATGAATATAACAGTGATTCTGATCCAACCATTAATTCATCCTTTACTGTGCCCCTGGCATGGACACAGAAGTCAGAACCGCAACCACATCCTATGTAGCTTATGTTGATTGGACTAAATTGTTTTTGCTATATTTTACTTGTCACTGTATTAGACTAAGCAGAGGTGATTTAATGATGTTGAAATTATGCTGGAATAGTGGAGGCAGCTCCTGTTTTCTTGCTCTTGTTTTTTTGGCGACTTGCGGTAACTCTGTGGTTCTAAATCAAAACTTGTTATGTGGTCTGAAAATGTCAGAAACATTTGCTTGACCATGCTGTATGTCATGTAACTGTCTGTTACATGCAATATGCTTTGTGAACTAAACCGGACAGGGGTTGCTTTCCGATTTGTTATAAAACAAAGGTGTGGTTGAATTTATTCTGCCACTGTCATCTTATTGTCTCGGCCTTTAAGCCTATTGATACAACGGATGGGTCTGATGCTGATTGGTTAAACCACATTAACTCTGGCTAAATCTATGACATTAAAATGCCTATTTACTCTATTCCATTTGTCTGCCAATCCGCTGTCTTCAGCTCAGCCAGGCAATTTATAAACTTGATCGCCACTATAAAAAGCATCTAGACATTATCTCACATTTCTTTGAGACTAACATTTAGTTTTCAACAGCGGAGATTTATATAAACCTTGCTGTATGTCTCTCTGACATTTGCAACATTGTTTCAATATTCAAATTCGATCTCCAGCTGTCGAATAGTAGTGAAAATGTGGGTAGTTGGGATGAAACAGGCAGGCAGCTTTTCTCAGCCAGTCAAAATCATGAATCAGCATCAATTTTTATGGATAGAAAATAGATCAAACTAAACAAAGTGCAGCTAGTTTGCAGTCTTTCCAGCTTCAGAAGTCATTGTGTTAGCTGTGTTGTTGGCTAGCTCCTCTAAACAACAGTGTCCTGACGAGAGAGCACATTTTCTATGCCAGGCGAAATTGCGCCTCATTAGCTGATTGTTATGGATGTATCCAAATAAATGTCACTAGAAAACAGCTTATACAAATGCAGCTACTTTGTTGTTATTCTGGCTGCACTGTTAGTTGGCTAGCTAGCAAGCAAGGGATACGATTGTTGCCAGCCAGTATGGCAATAGAACATTGAGAACGAATGACAGGGTTGCGTCCATAGATGCAGAACAAAAAGACTTGGTCATGTCTCTGGCAACCAAACCGATAGAACGAACGACCAGCCAGCTTGGGTAGCAACTCTAGATTTGTGTCAAGACTTTATCTTGTGTAAGGATGAAATAGAATGAATAAAAATGTTTTTCTTGAAAATATGTAAATCGTTATTAGAATATGTTGGTAACCCGTTGTATAAAAGTGATAATGTCCTCGTAGCCAACTTTGTCTTGGGCCTAACAACACCTGTGCCAATATATCCTCCAAACCCTGGCTTCTCTGGCATTATCACTTAAAAAATCATGGTCGCAAGGCATATGAATTACCAGGTAATAGAGCAAACAATGCAATTATTGCAACTCAAATGTTGTAATATGCCTTTTTTTCTGGCTTCCCAAGTGATTTCACCAACGCACCGCTACTATCCTTAACCACTGATACAGGATCTGATTGTTCTTCCCCTAGTTATTAAGGTTAGGGTTTGGTAGGGTAATCTGATCCAATATCTGTAGCGACGTGTAACTTCTACCTCAAGCTCATCTGGCACCCTTTTGTTTTTCCATTGCAAAGACAATTCTGGTCTGATTACAATACTATTGACCTGCACACCCTATCTCCTTCTCCTCTCTTTGGGATGATCACTATCTAATAGTATAAAGCATGATTTGTACAATGTTTTTTGGGGGTTATTCAGCCTGGCGAGATCAGTGATCCTCCCAAGCAGGGAGGGTTTACAGCGCTTGTTGCTAGGCTGTGGTTCTTTTTAAAGAACATCTTCCACTGCAAAACAGCAAGAGCTATTCTGGCTTTCATCTTATTGGTTGGTGATGGGGGTGGAGTACCAAGGACTGAACACTGAACAGGACATTCAAAATGGCGTTGATGTTATTGCTGCTTCTTGCAAAGCAATGCAGTTACAGTCTATCCATGAATTATTCAGTTATATCTGTATGCAAGTGATTATAACATGGTCAATGCATATTATTGGTGATATCAATACAAGTCATTATCAATATTAGCAATTGTATCACCCCATCTTTGGTAAACAATTACAAATGTGATAGCAGTTCATTTGTTGAACTCCCTTTTGAGTCTACATTAGTTGACCCGGGTATATTTTGACTATCTATCTGTGTGTGTGTGTGTGTGTGTGTGTGTGTGTGTGTGTGTGTGTGTGTGTGTGTGTGTGTGTGTGTGTGTGTGTGTGTGTGTGTGTACACTGTTCAATAATTATTGAGGTGAATATAGGGCTATGCAACAGGTGATGTAGTAAGTGTGCTGAAATGTTTAGTGACATATACAGGACAGAAGGAATTAAAACAAAACTGTGTTTGATATTCAAAACTACAAATTATTTCACTACTGAAGTTTGTTTACATCTTGCCTTTAAATGGTCTTCATAAACACATTTCTTAGGAGGCACACAAAATGTGTATTTAAATGCATAACATACATAAATAAGCCTTTGAGAATACATATTTGGGTAATGTAGGGGAATCTTGCAACAATGTACCCTTCCTCCTTGTAACTAACATTAGATGCATTTCAAAACGTTGAGCACAATGTTGCATATTGACTTCAATTAATATATTAATTGTAATAATGTAAACCTTCCGCGCAGAGGCTCTGCTACCCAGGATGCTGGTGTGTTTCAGAGGAAGTTGTATGCGCTTATGTTGAAAAAGAGGGGGCAGAGCTGTATTGAACAGGATAACAGTTCAGGCAGACGTAGTGAGAAGGACAGACCGAAGAGACGAGCCTACAGAACAGCACAGCATGGCAGAGAGAAGCACAACTGTCAGGGAGAAGTTCCCGATAAAATACGAAAATCAGAAAGAAATGCGGCGGCCGCGCGGTAGAAGACAAGGGATAGCGCCCGTCTCACATGTGGGTAAGTATCTGAAATAAAAACACAGTTTTCCCATGTAAAGGCGCGGTTAGAAGATGTGGCAATATGGTGGTAAGAGCGAGGGTTCGATAGTCTGTTGTAAAAATGGCCATGGTGGGGTCCCCTGCCAAGAATGAAAAGGAAAAACGATTTTCAGACTGGATGTCGGTGCGGTTGAAATTCTAATTCGTGGGATGAGTAGAGAAAAATGTGTTGTGTTAGCCTAAATCAAATATAAAGAAACCTATATGATTGGGTACACTTTCGAGTTCGCGAACCTACGCATTTAAAATGTGCTTTGTCCTTGAAAGGGCATATGCCCTTGTCTGAAATGGACAGAGGAAAATTTAACTAAATTGAGTACACTTTAATTAACATACATGTTTTATTTGAGTGGGTCGAGAGTAAGATGAAAGTATGAATCATTTTATTGTGATTTCAAGAGATAATATATTATGAGTGAATGTCGATGTTTTTCCGTACAACAATTAATTGAAAAAAATATATATATATATATTTAAAAAGGCTTTATTGCCAGGTTTAGGAGTTACTTGTTGAAAAACATTCCAGACAGGTAGTTAGGCATAACGTAATATGTTGGCTAATTTTAACAGCAATTAATAATTAATTAAAATTAGGATAAATCAATATGTTCGATAATGGGTTTTATGTACTTTCTATACATATAACACCAATGGTTTATTATGTTCAAATGAAACTGCCATGTCTTGAGGAGCGTATATAAGCTATTTTTCGAAAATGTAAAATAGGGTGTTGCCTTTTAACTCGTTGTGGTACAGAATGGAAATAAAAGCCACTGAAAAAATGTCATACATCGTTTTTAGGTTGTTTCCAGCTGTTATCAAGATGAGATTTGGGAGTAACTTTAGTTTTTTTCACACTTGACAAATACAAAACTATTCACTTTATCACAATTCATAGAATAATTATTTAGAAATGCACCCTTTTCCAAGACCCAAAACCTTATGCTGTCCTGGCCAGATTATTGAAATATGTTCATACAGTGAGGATGAGATTGGTTTCATAGATATTTAATGTAATCAAATTGATGCTGTTATCACCTTAATTAAAGCTTAACATAAAGGTCTCTGGGGCTGAGAAAGTATAAAAGTCTTTCTGTTTAGAGATACTAGATTTAAAAAATATGTATAGATATCATCTATATGGTGGTCATAAATTGGTAAAAAAAAATACTTTAATCTTAGTATTCCAATAACAATTCTTACAAATTGTCTCAATTTTGATACACACACACACACAAGTAATTGGATCAATGGCCACAATGCATATTTATGTTTTTCTTGATGAATGTATAGTATTTTTTGACATGCATGCATTTGAAATGTGTAAATGCAGATCAGTTGCCTTAATACAAATGGTTTTATATCAACAATGAATTATGGGTAGATAGTAGATTTTTTTTTTACCCACTTAAAGTCATGTAAATGGTTGCCTCTGTAGCATTTGTAGTGACATATTTGAATATACAATTCCGTAAAGATGTGTATAATCTCTATCAGATAATTTGATGGCATTCTGCCATATTTAGTGACATTATAATTGTTTTAATCTGACATGTTATGATAATCCATTCTCCTATTTTATTTGTTTCAGGAACCACTGAAGTTAGAAAAATGGTCTGAAAGAAGAATACCAATGTTTTGATATTTGAAAAAAAATGTAAGTTTGTGAGGGTATTTTATGAAAATTAATGATTTAACCATGAGTGTTTAATTAAGCGAGTATGATTCTCCTTACTGTCATATAAGACTTACCAATAGGTTGGGCTGTTGGCCTGTTTTCACTTTTGTATTTGTATTTTTGAAGGTTTGTCATCCGGATGGTCGACCATATTTATGACTTGGGGGATTGGAATGACCAATACTTGTAAGTATAAAATGTTTCCTTTTAATTAAAGACTGAGCAGATAATAAAACCTGACTGCATGACACATTTAACATTAAATGCATGACGCACAATAACATTAAGGAAAAAAAGAGGGAAATAAAATGTTTAACGTGAAAGATGATATGGAAGTGTTTAATAAACCTTGAATCCTAAAACGAGTACATTGTAACAAAACATTTGCATTATGTACACACTTGGCATTAGTCTGCGCCCATTCAATATTTGAAAGAAGAACAAAATAAACACAAGAAAGTAGTCACGAGTATCTCGATACTACAATACCAGATTTTCCTTGGCAAAAATGAAAACACAAATCAGACTTAACTCTAAGCTCCTTAAAAACCTACTTTTGACAAATATTGTGTTCTATAGCTTGCAAAATAAACTAATGTGACTGGGTGGCGTCAGTCATTTTCCTCAAGAAATGTAGTCTGCTTCATGTTTTATTTCCATTGCTTTGTTACTTATAATGGTATCATGACAATATAACAAGAAAGAGTTAATATGATTTGTCAATTATTTTTTTAACGTATAAGTGAACACTTGCCGGCACTGTTGTGCTCGTTACGACCACAAGAGGGCAACATAATTCACTTACGTTTAGCTCGTGATGCTAACATGACATTGCTTCAAAGCTAAGAGGGTTCCTGTTACGTTTGCGATTTGTGACATATTTTCGAAATTTGATTCTGGGTGCATATTGTTACATTGCAGTGCACAAGGTCTATGTTAAGTGCTTGCAAAATGTGCTGTTTATCCTTTTGGGGAGAACTGTAACTGACATCCATACATCAGAAGGGAAAAATAGCTAGCTAGGTAATGGGTAAATGTATGATCTCAGACAATTAAAGAACACAGCAAATTACATGTATTTTTAAAATATGCCTATTCATCTGGCTCAACTCAATCATGCCTAGACCTAAAACGTATGATCATGAAAGTCTCTGTTCAAGTGCTCCTTGGAAACTAGTATTTACAAGTTGTTGAAGTTGCTATATGACTTAAGCCTGATGTTCTTCAGAAGTCGGGATGAATGAGATGAGTTTATGTAGTAAGTTTTATACTAAGATGCTAGCAAATAAGCTAGCTAAAATTGCTATAAAAAAGTAGCTAGCTTGCTAATGTTGACAGATGGTCAAATTAGCTACATTAACAATCAAGAAGATGCCATTTTAGTATTCTGTTCATAACAATACATGTTTATCATTATTGATAATACACAAAATGTCATGAAATATATGAAATCTTTAAATTATGTTTCAAAAGGTGAAAAGTAATATGTCATAACTCGTAAACTGGGGTTGCAGAATTTAGTAATTTCATCTTGGCGAGTCATCTAAATGTAAAATAATAAAACGTTTTTGCTAGCTGACACTGCTTGACCGGAGTATACAGCACAGCTCCAAGAAACCTGATCATTTCAGAGGTGACATTTTGGGGAACATATCTTTGGTTTGCATTGACTTAATCCAAGCTAGATTTGGAATTAATTCCAGAGTTGACCACAACTCATGGCCTGTTGTATTTGTTGGTCACCTAATTTCACCTCTTATCCCTAACAGAATCAAGGCCTGAACTGTCATTCCCTCCCAATGAAATAAGAAGACAGCTATGTGTAAGTCATGTCTTTTGATCTGTGCTGTAACAAATGGAATGTTTCTTCAAATATCTGCTATAACACTTTCAATACTTTCAACACTTTCTAAATCGATTTCTTAAACATTTTTACCTCTGTTGCATAATTATTTAAGTAAAGGTTGTGATCTTTAGCGCAAATAACAATCCAGAGGTAGGTCTATTTATTGGTAATGGTAGTAGGGTTCCCAGTTATATATAATTTAGAGCAATGATTGTAACCAATTGAGATCAACAGAGATCTCCCACCATGGAATTGTACCTCATCTTCCAGTATTATTGAAAGATGTGTATTCCGGTGAAAGTTAGAACACTAGCTAAATCAGTTTAAAGTTGCTCATCTCTCCCTTTTGGTATAAGAAGCCTTGTACAAGGGCATTTTATCATATCACAATAATTCAAGACAGACTCCTCCCCTTTAAAAAAATGTTTTTGCATAAAATATGCCCATACTCCCCCTAGAAGCAGCATATCTTCCCTAGTAGCTGAACGTTTCCATTCATTCTTGATAGCTTCTTTAAGAGTTCCTCCATCTTTCAAAAATTCCCGGATTATTTTCATGCCTGTGACATATGCCAGCCCATCATGAACTATGATTATTTACAACTGCCCAAATCTATCCTTTAGTCTCTTTTTCTTTTAACAAACTTAATCAGAAAATATTTTTCTCTTCATCTCTATGGTAAGGTCAGTGCATTCTGACAATGCTTAGACTATTATTCTATAGTACTCTTATTGTCTCATCTGGTATAATAAAGTAACCTAGATACTACTACCATTATGTTAGAAAATAGTGAAACTGTTACACTTAGGCCACACTGTCTTCTGTGATACATTTGGGGCGACAGGTAGCCTAGTGGTTAGAGTATTGGGCCAGTAACAAAAGGTTGCTGGATCAAATCCCCGAGCTTTCAAGGTAAAAATCTGTCATTCTGCCCCTGAAAAGACAGATCAGCGGCACTGTTCCCCGGTAGGCCGTCATTGTAAATAAGAATTTGTTCTTAACTGACTTGCCTAGTTAAATAATTAAAAAATCCAGTCTCTTTTCTTTAGTAAAATATGAAACGGGGACTAACCCTATATTAATTAGACCCAACCAACCTCTACTAATGGATTTCTGTGCATGGCCCTACTGTCCACTGAATGATAATGTCAAACTAAATGTTCAACGGAAACTCAGTTGTCTTGGCAGGATCCTCCAAAAACTAACTTTGTTGTTACCTGCTGGTCAAGAACTGACATCTTGGGTCGGAACCTGCCCCTTGTTTTTCTTGGTTCATATGAATGTGTAATCCATTTTGAGAAAAATATGGTTTTATTCTCATACCACATGTAGATTTTATCTCTTCCTTGGTGAATCTCTGTTGGTCATGTTTGGAAATTTTGGAGGCAGGGTGCATGCAGAGGAAGCACATTTAGCATATTTTGTGCAGTTTAGCTCATGCATGATTACTATTTTTGTAGTTTTGTGTTTTGTTTACAAATCAAGCTGCAATAGTTTAGATACAACCGTTAATGGTTCAGCAATGTCAGTTGTCCAAAAGTGTTGGAAAAGGAATTTTGCAAGATTATGAGATTAACTCATGCCAACGTGTACTCAATGTGATTCTGGTGGGCCCCCTAATGGACAGTTTAAGTAGTTTTGCCTAGCCTGACAGCAAAATAATAATAAACTGTATCAAGTTAATGTTATCAAATAAATTGGTAACATCTAAAGAGCATGGTGCAATTCCAGAAGTAGATCACAAACCATGGCATAATTCGTTTTTCTGATAATTTTGAAAAATAACTAATTTACATGATCCACATTCAAATAGTGAAAGGTCATATGTTTCAATTAACAGATGTGTTAGAACATTCCATTTGCTTGGCTTTTACTTGTGCATGCAATTTTGTTGTATTTCCTGTTTTGTCTTTTGTTGTTTCCAATTGTTCAACTCTAAAATGTGTTGAATGGTTGCTATTAAATTGCATAATGCTACGTTCATGTGCTCTCGGAATTATCGGAAACTCAGGATTGGGATACTTCTGTAAAGCTCCCTGAATCGCCATAATTACGAGTTTCCGACATCCAAAACCGATCACAACAAGCTCCCACGTAGGAAATAGTTGTTGTGTTCCCGACTTTCCCAGTTCAGATAGTTTTGAGGTTCATACTAGAACACTTGCATTACTTTTAGTATTCCATATATTTATTCACTTCATTGTCTTCGGTTCATGTTTGAAAAGCATGAGCATCTCTGTTGGTGTTTTAAAAGCGATAAAAAGCACACAATGCCATTTGGGCAAATAGGTCAAAATTCTGAAATATTTATATTTTGTCCAATCTGTTTGCAAATTACATGTTATGTATGGGGAGCAAGGATTCAGCCCTTAATTGCTCTTAGATATATTTTTATTATTATAATATTTTTTTCATTGATTCGAATTGTGATATTTGTTACCGCATACTGCAGTAATGTACAGACATTTTAAATTTCTGGGTTTCATTACCAACTTGACTTTTAGCTAGCTATTCAGAATTTGAATCTTTTGTGGAGTTATTGATGCTATTTTGGCCCAAAAAAATCCACTTGATGGGTTTGGACAATAGTTCATTATTAATTAAATGTAGTATATATATATTTTTTTTTTTTTACTCATTTCATCTTTTTCTTAATTCCATTAAAGACCCAATTCTACTGGACATTGAAGTGGAGAAAACTGCTTTGTCATCAAGATGGCGACTGGGATTTGGGAGCTAATTGGATTTTTTGAAAAGCTGACTGCTTGGATTTTTCTGGATTTTATTTGACTGTGTCAATTGGAATTACTTAAACTTTCACATGGACTCTTGTGCTGGGGATTCTTTGGACTCAGTTGTTTGAATAGGCTATTGTAATAGTTGCTTTTACTGCATTCAATTAGAGTACTTTTGTACTTCTGTGATTTCCTAATGCGCTGTTATTTATATTAAATAAAACAATGTTTTTTCACTATTCTGACTCTTTCATTGGTCAATATGCTACCCAAGATTGTTACCAGACTATATTGTCTATTTTCTAAATGTGAAAATTCTAAATACAAACTTCGAATCAATTTCACAAAAATGTAATGACCTGTCTGGTATTTTCTGGGGCTTCTTAATGCAAGGGATACAATTTTAAATTACATAAATAGTGCTAGCTAGTAATTACTACCTTTACGTAGGATCGAGGGATGTAGTAGAAGGTAAACGCAAGTAACACAGTTTACGCAACTTTTTATTTTGGGAATCTTCACACACCTATTACGCAAAAGTTTTTTGCTGAAGTGTTTACGTTTACTTGTCTCCATCTCGAGCATTGCTTAGCAATTTACCTTTGTGTAACACTACATCCCTGGTTGGATAATTTCCTTTCAAATTAATTACATCATACACTTTGGGTACCATTTATACACTCTAGGTAGGACTTCTGTCCACAAAATCTGATTTGCGTGATTAGATTTTTTTTTAATACTGAAGTCAAGTTAAAGG
Source organism: Oncorhynchus masou masou (assembly GCF_036934945.1). Classification (NCBI taxonomy): domain Eukaryota; kingdom Metazoa; phylum Chordata; class Actinopteri; order Salmoniformes; family Salmonidae; genus Oncorhynchus; species Oncorhynchus masou. The sequence continues at coordinate 33,053,537 of NC_088233.1, forward strand.
GTATGGCTTATTGTGATTGATGCAGTCCATGGTGAAGTGGCTGGTTAATCCAGACTATTAATTAAACCAATAAAAGTTATACACTGCAGCTCTACATAATACAAAGAGTTAAAACAGAGCTTTTGGCAAGAACTGAAATGGTGTCCAAGGTTCTTTGCGTCTAAAATGGCCCCTGAAGTCTTATTTCCTGTCTGAACAGGAAGTGATGGTCTCAGTGTTTTAAATATTATTGTTCAACTTTAAACCCACTTTTGTTTCAATATGTATCTAACTTTGTCAAATGATATCCTCTTGAAGTGAAGAAACTAAATTTTAAAAATATATAAAAATGTAATATAGTTTAGCCGTTTTTATACAAAATTAAGGGGGTGGGACTTTTGGACATCACCTGAGTGTGGGGTAAATGGAAATAACGTCAATCAAAGGCAAAGCTTTCAGAGCTAGGAAGGAGCTCTAGATGGCGGATGAGCCTTGGGAAAGGGAACAATTAACTGGGCTTTCGTCAGACCTTTTCTTTTTCATGAAATCAAGCTCGAATATGACGCGCTATTAATATTTGTTTTACTTAAAAGAAAACATGTTACTATAGTGAACAGTGAATTCGGTTTTCTGCGGTATTTAATGCGTTTTTCGTCGTGTAGATCCGTTTTGCAGCGTGTAGGCGCGAGTCGTTGTTTTCTCTGCCTAGGTTTGGCAGCCATGGCGCCCCTCCATTTTTAGTGTGCTCTGTGAAGAGCTCTAGCATTTCGTCTCAGTATCACTTTTGTAAGGTTTCATTATCCTATTATCACCATTTAGTTTTTTTTGTGCCTGTTTATTTTCATTCAACCTTTTTAAATTGCATTTATTTTAATTTTAATGTCATAAGTATTAAAGTCTGCTTTTGCGGATGTGAATCTAACTTCATTATACCTTCCTGTACATGGAATAGGTATGTTGACGTTTTATAATACCTACCTACAATCGATTGTTTTTTTCATTTATCACAGTTAGATTGTTTTTTCATTTATCACAGTTAGGCGTCCTTTGTTTGGTGACGCAGTTAGAATTTGTGCATGTGGCTCGATCGGTGAATCTAATTGAAATAAACTCAACACTTGGCTCTTTTTTTTAATCACAGGATGTCATCAGTTGTCATTTATTAATCGATAATGTATATAGTAATATAAATAATACCAGTTTTAAACGTCAGACACAATGCTGATGGCTTATTTCATAACGTGAAGGTTTTTACTGTCCTCTGAGCAGAAACAATCTTATGGGAGTTTTATAATGGTCCATCCCTCTAACTTTTGACAGTCAATACCAGGACATAAGATCATCAAATCAAACGTTTTCAAGATAAAACGACGATGAAGAATAAGAATAAAAAGCAAGAAGATGAAGGTTCGACTCAAAGCAACGCATCAAGGTACGATCTTCTATATTTTCACTTTTTTGACATCTGTCTTGATTGTTTACCTTGACAAGCATGGTTGATCACATGTGAACATATTTGCTACTTTAGTTGTCCCGATTTGTACCAGTTTCAAATCAATGACCTTGGTTTTTAATAGCCACACCCTAATTTGTCTTAGCATTTGTTACACTAAATACTGAACTTTCAGGCTCTTTGAATTACATGTTTGCCCGCATGTATACAAACTAGAAGTTTATGGTTTCTTCCCCAAGAACAAATGCATGATATCAATATGTGTTGTTCCATCGTTACATTGTAATATGACCTTGTCTTATTAGTCGATACTGCATTGCACCATTTGAACATACAATGCTTATTCTTTAAAAAAAAAATTGAAACCTCTAATTTACTAATGTTAACATATGGGGCTGAGGGGAATATTCAAATTAATATCTAATGCGCATTATCATTTGTTTCATCTGCATAGACAACTAACGTTATGCAGTTTAAGTTTTAAAGACACCTTTGTCTTCATTTAAAACAGTTGACTACTAAAACAAATGTTAACTTAGACATTTTGGTAGCCTAAATCATAAACTATTGTTTTAATTAGAACTGTTTAATGTATAGTAGGCTATACAATCACTCTTGACTGAATTCACAATATATGTTCACAATATTGTAGTTTCTATTTGGCCTGTTGATCTATTTACCTCCTGGATATCTTGTTCTCAGAACTTCATGTGTTTCTCAGCAAGAAAGGGAAGCTCAATATTAGTTTCACTGATAGTCAGTCCTCTTGTACAGTTAATGTTTTTTTATTTCACTTTTACATGTTTATGTATAGCCATTTCAAATAGTTATTCAATTAGGTTTATACTGAAAGTATGTATTCACGTTAACTTATATGGGGAAACAATGTTATTGATGATTTTTTCCATTTAATTCAGGATTATTATTGGCATCAATGAATCTCTATTTTTCTGAAGGGATCATCAAGTGCACACATCTGACTAACCATTGACATGTTGAATTTTGCACACCTTAGGTGTTCACTAATTGATTTGTTGACTATGAATAGAATTTCAACTATGTGGTAATGCTCCAACTACATTTTAGATTTTATAGGACAGCTTATTCTGATTTAAATTGAGTGATGTCCTCAATGCTCAATAACCCTTTCAATTCAGCTGTGCTTGTGCACTAGTTTTGAAGTTTGTACAACATCAACTGTGTTGCTGATTATGAGTTCCTAATAGCTGTTCCATGGTATCAGAAGCAAAGTGTCAAGATGGTAAACATCATGTATTGCAGATGTTTTCATGGTCTCACGGACTTAAGAATTCATTTTATTTGACCGATAAAGGTATAATCTAAAGTTGGGATTCAAATGTTTGAAATGTATTATCTCTGTGTTGGAAACAGAAGGAACACAAAACAATGTAATTTCATCATCAATAAAAAGTGCTGCATCTTCTTAAAGGACCTCATGTGCTCAGTTTATTTTGATGCCATGTGGGAGATAGTCATGTCTGTACTGTCAAATAATCATTCTTGCTTGCATAATCTAATGGTAGTCTTGAGTTTAACATAAGATCTGACAATATAGTTTTCCATTTATATTTAAATAATTTCATACTCTGGGGGATGGTAAGTGCACATTGCTCACACCTCTGGTCCACCAATGATAGTTTTAGACTTAAGTCATGGACGTTACTAATGTCATGTGTAGGCCAATGTATAATTGGTGACTGCATATCACAATTAAAGCCTAATAGGGCCAACCTCATATTTGTCATCTATTACATGGCCTATATTTTGACATTTGGGCCAGTTTTTGTAACTTGTCAGATGTCACTGACATCTACTACAACCATAGGCTTTCATGAATGCTTCAACTACAGGCCTGGTTGGGTTGCTCAAGAGATAAGCATTGCATTTGTCAAATGCAAACTTTTCAGCTAACTGCCCCTAGTCCTGAATGTAATTGATAATGGGTCAGAAAAACATGACATGAAGGCATGCTGTCAACCAAGAAATGCTGTGCATTTGCTGTCCTGTTGGCAGCCATTTTAGTAACATGCACAGTTAGTATGTCCTAAAATCCTAATCTACCACACTTTTGACTGCTCTTGTCCTGATAGAATATTATTTTCAATCACATAGAAGCAAGATGCACTGTGAGAGCAGATCACTATTAAATGTTATTTTAAAATGTGTTGCATGAAGTGGAGTCCACTTTTAAGTCACAAAATGGCTCTTGCTTTGTGCTGCATAGACTGACTTTCTGCATTAGAACTATGCTCAGAACTACAGGAACGGGAACAGGAAGTGTTTCAAAGGTCAGGTCCTTGTCTTTTGAGCTGGGATTGGCTCATTCCTCACCTAGCAACCCACCAGCCTGTAGCAGTTCAGTTACATTTTTTGTCCCGCCCATGTCTGACCTAACTAAATGGAGGGAGTCACCCACTCATGCGCTTGCTTCGTTCTCACTAGAGGAAGGGGTTTGAGCATTTGTTGCTGGGTGACTGAGTGGTGGATACATTACAATACCTTTTTAATATCACAATCCAATACCTTTTGATATCACAATAAGAATTTATTCAAATCCTTCCCCCCTTTTTTCGTATCTGAATGTTTATATAAACATTTCATTAAGATATATAATATTAATTATAGGCTTTCCTAATTTACCCTGTAGTTATTAATTGTATTCATTTAACTACAGAAATTATGATAAGTGACTAAACAATGGTATTAAAGCATGGCTTCATATGAAGATTGTTTTCCTTCGTTCTATTCTAGCAGCCGACTCCATGTCTGAACCATTCAAGGTCGTCTTGACTGTGGATTTGATCTGGAATTAGGTACCCCCTATAGTCTATTCAGGGTACTGCACATTCCATCATGGCAAATTTAACTGATGCAATGTGGGGCATAGACCGGTTTACTCCCTTGTGTAATTTGCTGTGTTTATGATGTAAGAATTACAGTTAAATAAATACACGTTGCAGTGATTTGTTCTGATTTCCTTATGAAATTCAATTTAAATTGAATAATCTTTTATTAGTTGCATGTAACTTTTTCAAGCTAAAATACAGCATGAATATGGAATATTTGGTTAGATCACTAATAATGTGGAGTGTTTTCAATGAATCAGGGCATGGTTTTGTCATTGTTTACGTAATTTAACTAATGTATGTTTGCATTGACAAATTATATAGGTTGTGATGTGCTCTTGAGGTGAATATTATTTCAGATCTAGATGTTATAATTGGTTGTTTGACAGAATCTCAGTAGGTGCTTCATGTTGTTTGGTTGAGTCACTGTTGGCCCTGTGTACTGAGGTGCGTTCAGTTTGCTTGAACGTTTGCTGAACGGTTTGTACTGAACCAAAACTGTCTAGAACAGACTTTTGAGGTACGTTTGCTCCCGTTTTGGTGGGTGTGGCTTGAAGCAATGAGTGATGTCTTTAAAGGGCAGTGGCCATACTAACAGCGTTCCCCAAACCACAACCCCGCCCTGTTTTTCAACTGATCGTAAAGTACAGCACCATTTCTGAAATTGAACGTCCCAGAACGTAAAAACGTGCTGATCGCAGCCCTCGTGTGGCATTGGCAAACAGACTTATTTGGCGCCCTCTACTGTTTTACAACAGGTTATAGTTGTATGTGAAGATTTGTAGGCTATTTTAGGAATTGAATGAATGCAAAGAGAATTTTTAGTCTAGGAAACTTTTTAAATATTGTGGAAAGGTTTTTCAGCATGACAATAATAATATGCACCCCAGATTGATAACCACTGTTCTAGGTGACCTCCAGCAGGTTCTCTTGCATGGGGTTAAGTATTTTTAAAGATCCGTGTAAGAGGATTGGTTTGAGGTGGAGAGAATGGGCTTGTTATGACAAGGTTACTCTGAGCACACTATGGTGCTATGAGTCTTCGGTTTCCTCTCCACTAAAGGCATTAGCGTTGTGTGTAGTCTTTTCACTACTAAAGGGACTCTATATTTAACATGTTACACATTCCGCAGCTTTTTCTACTTTGTGGTATAGGCCAATGTCCCGCAAACTCAACTCTGTACCTCAAACTCAGGTTCCACTCTGTTTTTTTCATTGTTCCCCTCTAATCAGGGACTGATTTAGACCCTGGACACCAGGTGGGTGCTGTTAATTATCAGGTTGAACAGACAACCAGCAGGCTCTGTATCTTGAAGGGTAATAGTTGAATACCCCTGGCCTAGGTTAACATGTCCTACATACTAAACCTAGATTCCATTGCCTGCTGCTGTGCCCTTGAGCAAGTCACTTAACCCACCACAACTGCTCCATGGGTACGCAGTGTGGCAGCCCCCTGCTCTGATCTCGTCAACCTGTATGTGTCTTTTTTATAGGGGTTGGGATGAAGCAAGAGTCAAATTTCCATTAGACCTTGTGTACAATTGGATTAATAAAGTGATCCTAATTTGTTGAGCCAAATCAGTGTTTAACAATAGGTGGGAGGTCAGTGAAACTGTTCATAAAATTGGCTTTTTATTGAAAAGGAAATTATTGTATAGCTTCCCAAATTAAAATCCACCACTATAAAAGGGTGAATACTATACTGAACAAAAATATTAGTGCAACAAGTGTTGATCCAATGTTTCATGAGATTAAATAAAAAATCCCACAATTTGTCCATACACACAAAAAGCTTATTTTTCTCAAATTGTGCACAAATTTGTTTACATCTAGTTAGTGAACATTTCTCCTTTGACAAGGTAATCCATCCACCTGACAGATGTGGCATATCAAGAAGCTGATTAATAAGCATGATCATTACACAGCTGGAATGTTCATCAGAGCTGCTGCCAGAGAATTGAATATAATTTTTTTAATCTATTTATTTTTTGTATAAGTAGTGCAGGAATGTTTTATTTACACAAACTCCATATTTTTGATACTATAGCAATTCGGCCTCTGAAGAATCAAACCACTCTGGGTCGGAGTCTGGGAGTCAGTCGGAGAGTGAACAGGGCAGGGAGAGGAGAAGATCGCACCACTCTGGAGAGTCCAACAGTTCCTCTGAATCTGGGAGCCAGTCTGGGTCTCAGAGTGAATCCCAGCAAGCCTCCGCAGAGGTCAACGACAAACCACCAGTTAAAAAGAGAGACAATCTGGCAGATGTAAAGAAGGTAAACAAAGCAGGGCCTGTACTCCAAACTGGTTGTATTATGTAGGGCTGAAAGGCCCTTGAAGTTTTGGAAACAAATATATTACACAACAGCGTTGATGCATGGACACTGCATATTTAGAAAGGGAGTAATGCCTCAATTCAGATGGAGACTGAAAATGTCAAGGAGAAAGTGGAGGCAAAGATGCAATGATCCAATTTGGTTTTTGATTCCAGATGTGGGAAGAGCATCCAGATGTCTATGGGGTCAGGCGATCAAATCGCAGCAGGCAAGAACCTGCTCGTCTCAATATTGGAGCCGGGGTAAGAAGTGCAACATGAAATATACTGAACATGTCCATGTACTAAAAGTCCGACTCCACTAAAAATGTATTTTTTTCCTCAAAGGGGTTTGCACATGCAGAAGTTGCAAAATCTAGTGTATATCGTGTAGATTTATTGGTGTCTCATTCACTGTAGCTGCAACCCTTAACGGCAAAGCCTAATATCTCATTGAAATGTAATCAATTTCAACACAATTGCAGGGTAGCAGTGACTCAGAAGGTGAAAGTCCTAAAAGAAAAGCAACACGACAAAAAAAGAAAGAGTGAGTATTGAGATTATTTGATGTTTATTTCTTTTCATTTCAATTTCTTCTGTATTTTGATTATTCTTATCAACTAAAATCTATCATGTCAAGAGATAAATGTACTATATTGTGTCATGCTGCTCAAAGTTATGCCATTTATAATAACACAAGAAATCATTTGAATCATGATGTAGGCTAATCGTCAAAGCAATTGGAAGTGGTCAGTTGTCTATAGCATAAGTTTGCCTTACTGGCTATCCCAAAATACACTTGCTGTCATCCAATTAGACTCTCTGCTATAGTCTTGACTCACATTGTTGTTTGATATCATGTACATGTATAGTATCTAGGACTGTGGCAGTCACATTTTTGTCAGCTTGTGATTGTCAAGCAAATGGTCTCATGGTAATTGACCATTAATTAACATAAACACATACAGCATCTCCTGGCTTCCATCTTAAAAAGTCTAATAAATCCATGTAAAATAGCCTAAACGTTAAATCCATTATTTATTTTAGTCAGGTCTAAAGAAGCATGATATGAAGAAAATGTAGTCTTATTTCAGAAGAAAAGAAAAGGATACTCTGAGTTGTCTTTGTTAGGCCCTGATGTAGCTATGCCAAATGGCTGTGGGCTACACTAGTTCATTTAGCAGACAAGATTTGCTTATAATTCCATGGCATTATTTTATTGTATGAAGAATACAATTGAACAAAGCTGAATAAAATATACATTTTCTCCAAACAATTTGAGAGAGTGTGGATGGCTTTTCTGTGTTGAGCGGTTAACAAAGAAATGGTTACTCATATATGCTTAATTTATTAATCTAACTTTAGTTGTTCTACTAACATTGGGCTATATGTTTGATTTTTAATACATTGTAAGTGTAACGGATGTGTGCACAGGGTCCCTGGTTCGCGCCCGGGTATGGGCGAGGGGACGGTCTAAAGTTATACTGTTACATAAGGCTGCATGACTAGACTTGATTGACTTTTTTTAAGTCACTTGAAAGGTGTGAGCTCTGCTTTGGTTTTTGCTCAGCTTGTACATCATTTGTCAGTCTCGCATTCACAATTTGACAAGTTCTTGATAATGCGTAAAACTTCATGCTGGCATCTCCTTTGTGGCCGTAATGCACCCTAAAAAAATCTGTCTTTTGTGGCCTGGAGTGCTGCGTTCTGCCCTTCTACCAGAGTGTGCTGCACAATCTGAAGTGTCTCTCAATCACACGGCTTTCAGTCACGTGATCGGGTCTTTCTTACAGGCTACAAGTTAAGACCGACACATCGGGGACACAACTGCACATATCCTTATGCATATTGAAGATATTGGATGAACTGTTCACATTTGCTTTTCGTCAGCCAACAAGATGAGTAGGCCTAAAAGCACTAGCCTATGTTAAACTACTATTCCACCATAGTGCAAAAGTTGACCTATTCTGTGCGAGAAATAAATATTCCAAACAATCTGGGACAGTTGTGGGATGCAATAGATCCCAAGTTAATACAACCACTAACATGCATAAAATATGTTTTTTGATTCTGGCTGACGCAACAGATCAGAACTTAACTCAAAATGTTGATAAACTATTAGGCTATTTCTTCACATTATAAGCGCAGCATTGCACACATGGTATTGAGCTATAAGCATAACTGTTCCATTAGCGGAAAGCACCATTATCAAAAGTGACCGCAAATGCAATTATGTATGTAATGCTTTTATTTTAAAGGTGCAAATTTATAGTGAAAGTTATCTTGACCAAAACTTGAATCTCACGCGTTGCTCATAAACTCAGCAAAGAAAAAAATGTCAACTGCATTTAATTTCAGCAAACTTAACATGTGTAAATATTTGTATGAACATAACAAGATTGAACAACTGAGACCTGAACTGAACAAGTTCCACAGACATGTGACTAACCGAAATGGACTAATGTGTCCCTAGTCAAAATCAAAAGTTAGTCAGTATCTGGTGTGGCCACCAGCTGCATTAAGTACTGCAGTGCATCTCCTCATGGACTGCAACAGATTTTCCAGTTCTTGCTGTGAGATGTTACCTCTCTTCCATCAAGGCAAGTTCCTGGACATTTCTGGGGGGAATGGCTCCAGCCCTCACCCGCCGATCCAACAGGTCCCAGACGTGCTCAATGGGATTGAGATCCGGGCTCTTCGCTGGCCATTGCAGAACACTGACATTCCTGTCTTGCAGGAAATCATGCACAGAACGAGCAGTATGGCTGGAGGCATTGTCATGCTGGAGGGTCAAGAAAGGATGAACCTGCAGGAAGGGTACCACATGAGGGAGGAGGGTGTCTTCCCTGTAACGCACAGCGTTGAGATTGTTGTCATCACAGGCAAGCTCAGTCTGATGATGCTGTGAAATACTGCCCCAGACCATGACGGACCCTCCACCACCAAATCGATCCCGCTCCGGTGTAACGCTTATTCCCTCGATGATAAACGCGAATCCGACCATCACCCCTGGTGAGACAAAACCACGACTCGTCGGTGAAGAGGACTTTTTGCCAGTCCTGTCTGGTCCAGCGAAGGTTGGTTTGTGCCCATAGGTAACGTTGTTGCTGGTGATGTCTGGTGAGGACCTGCCTTACAACAGGCCTACAAGCCCTCAGTCCAGCCTCTCTCAGCCTATTGCGGACAGTCTGAGCACTGATGGGGGGATTGTGCGTTCCTGGTGTAACTCAGGCAGTTGTTGTTGCCATCCTGTACCTGTCCCTCAGGTGTGATGTTCGGATGTACCGATCCTATGCAAGTGTTAAACATGGCCTGCCGCTGTGAGGACAATCAGCTGTCTGTCCTGTCTCCCCTGTAGTGCTGTCTTCGGCGTCTCACACTACGAACATTGCAATTTATTGCACTGGCCTCACCTGCAGTCCTCATGCCTCCTTGCAGCATGCCTAAGGCATGTTCATGCAGATGAGCAGGAACCCTAGGCATCTTCCTTTTGGTGTTTTCAGAGTCAGTAGAAAGGCCTCTTTAGTGTCCTACGTTGTCATAACTGACCTTAATGGCCTACCGTCTGTAAGCTGTTAATGTCTTTGTGACTATTCCACAGGTGCATGCTCATTAATTGTTTATGGTTCATTGAACAAGCATGGGAAACAGTGTTTAAACCCTTTACAATGAAGATCTGAAGTTATTTGGATTTATATGAATTCTCTTTGAAAGACAGGGTCCTGAAAAAGGGATGTTTCTTTTTTGCCAGTTCGGCTCTACACCCCTTGTAAAGCGGATTAACCAGTTGCGACGAGCAAACCCGTATCCGGGGGCGTAATCATTGCCTCAAACGCAATAGCATAAAGCAACGGACATAAATACACCTAGAAACGTTTCCTATTCATGAAAATCGCAAATGAAATGAATATATTCAAACACAAGCTTAGCCTTTTGTTAACAACACTGTCATCTCAGATTTTCAAAATATGCGTTACAGCCAACGCTAGACAAGCATTTGTGTAAGTTTATCATGGCATAATGCTATGCTATGCTCTGCTGGCAGCAGGCAACATTTTCACAAAAATAAGAAAAGCAACCAAATGAAATCATTTACCTTGGAAGAACTTCGGATGCTTTCACTCAGGAGACTCCCAGCTAGATAGCAAATGTTCCTTTTTTCCAAAAAGATTATTTTTGTAGGCGAAAAAGCTCCCGTTTCTTCACCATGCTTGGCTGAGAAATCGACCAAAAAATGCTACAACTATAACGCCAAACTTTTTTTCAAAATTAGCTACATAATATCCACAAACACGGCAAACGTTGTTTAGGATCCATCCTCAAGGTGTTTTTAACATATATATTCGATAATATATCCGTCGAGGCAGTTGGTTTCTCATAAGAAGCGATTGGGAGAATGGCTACCTCAGTATTTTACGCAAGGTTTTCTGCGGGAGACACCATGTGACCACATGCCATATATGGTCCCTTACAGCCATTCTTCAAGGGAGATGCCTAAAAAGACATCACAATGCTGTGGAAAACGTAAGCTCATTCACAGCCATATAAGGAGTCATTAGCATGAGGCGGTTTCAAAAAATGCGGCACTTCCTGGTTGGATTTTTATCTGGGTTTCGCCTGTAACATCAGTTCTGTGGCACTCAGACTATCTTTGTAGTTTTGGAAACGTCAGTGTCTTCTTTCCAAAGCTGTCAATTATATGCATAGTCGAGCATCTTTTCGTTGACAAAATATCAAAACATATATAGGCCTATGGGCTAGGCTACATGAAATCGGCGACTATGATTAGAACAAGTCGCAAAAGAATGGCATTGTTTCTTATGCTGGGCATCATTCACAAGTGATAATATATAATTCACAAGTGATTGGCTAATATTGTCACCCATCAGACTATTCTTGATTCAATCTTGTCTTTACATATACTAAGTAATATATGTGTGACATTTGGTTATGATTTAGAATGGACCATTATCATGCACCTTTATCTAAACAGGCACTTAAATAGCGAATGGAGGATGCTTTTCCCCATGGTTTATTTTTAATCCAGCCAGGTAGGCTATAATCCTGTAGTAAATAAATGCAATGTTCTAACTATTAGGAGGTTGATAAATACATTTAGTAGGCCTAGCCTATAGAAAGCTTATGGGATCCTCTTTTTATTAACGGCCATCACTCTGTTTTCCCCCACAATTACACAGCCTTTAGAAATGTTGTGCAAAATGAGACATGCTCTCATGAAGTGTTTTTATTAGATTTTATAATACATTTGCATTGATGTCAGAGTGCTTAGTACCAGGCAGCAAGTTTGGTAGGCTACCAATGACCTGCATCAGCATCATAGCTTGGAGAAGCCTAATTAGTGACTAAACGGTCATGTGGAATTTGACTGTCTTCATGACTCGTGACACCAGTGTGGCAGTAATACGGTCACCGCAACAGCCAAAGCTGTCCCCGACTAAAACAAATCTTGGTCAACCAAAGGTTGTCTGTTCTTTCGACCAATCGATTGGTCTAAGTTTTTAAACATGTATTTTTCCAAATATAGACACACCCTATGTGTTTTAATAAAATCAACTATATATGCATTGAGCTTGTCTGATGCTTTAAGCTCATTGTTTGATAAAATAAGACACAAATGACTCAAGTGGGAGACAGAGATCAAGAACCAGAAGAACAAAAAACTTAAGCTTTCCCGACGATCCTCCTCCCACTCCTTCTGGCTTTTGCAGATTCTGCCGTTACGCTCCTGAAATTGCCCGTAATAAGCTACACGAGGAGTCTGTAAACCTTCTCATGTGGAATGCCAATTTCTTACCATCTCTACTGATCTGTGTGCCAGTTATGGTTTTCATATGCACATTTTCCTGGAGCAGTTACATTTAATTTATAATAACATCTTCGTATTCAAAGATTCTATCCATATGGATCAAATTCTATCCAAGTAATGAAAATAATACGAACCTAAAAAGTAACTTCTATTGCCAACTATGTAAAACCAGCCAATAAAGCCAACAAATAAAAATATTGCAGCCTGCAGGTAGAAAATATCCAGATTTAAAAAACAATTATCCTATAAATCACAGTGGCTATGCATGACCTGTCTGCAAAAAACTTGAAACAACTAATAACTTGGGTCCAGCCTGAATCTCCTTGCAACAGCCAGTGAGCTCGGGACAGACACAGCTATAGGCTATTTGTGCAAGGGATAAGAAGTAATCAGGTAGGCATGCCTATTTTCTGAAGTTTACACTGGATCAGAGCATGACATTTTTCCCTTTTTCACGCTGAGTGGTTATCTAAAGGCAGGGGCGCCACTGGTTTTCAAAGTGGGGGGGACATAACAAATTCCCGACCCTTCAGAGGCGTCCACAGCCTCCGCAATGGATTAGTTCACTGAGATGGGTGCGCATACGACGGGTGTCTCGTGTGCCATAAAATAATAGTGTGTGTATATTTTCTACTGCTCAACAATTTTTGTTGTTGTTGATCAACAGCCTGTTGACCAAACAATCGACCAGTCGAATAATTGGTCACACCTAATTAGTATCCCATGACTATTTAGATGTAAGTGCGAGCCATTTATTTAGTTGTATCGTTCAATTTAGTGGTGTTTGTATTTGTCATTATGTTGCCAAATTATTTTCTGTGCTGTCAGTATTGTGTCCTTTCTATTTTCATGCGTTTGTGCTCGTTTTAAAGTGGGTCATTAGGAGTTCCGGCCAGACTGAGGTGGTCTTCAGAACTTTAGTTTGTTTAGATATCTCATCAAACCTGGCTAACCAGATCACCCTAAGCCAGGTGTAGACTCATAATAAGCCCATAAGGTGAACCTTTGGTATTTCTGTGTTGTAAGAAATACCTGGAAGAGTGATGACTCGGAGGAGGAGCAGGAGGAGGATGCCAGCAGTGCAGACAGTGAGCAGGAAGAGAAAGTTAGATCCAGACGACTTCCTGCTAGAAGGTAAGGATATAGTGAAGTCTGGTCTTCAGACAACTTATCTGTACACTTTCATTTCCATTGTGTGAAATCAGAAACTAGCTATATTAGTGTTTTTTTGGCTTTCAAAGTACTGTATGACTGGGCTTCTTTTTAGCCTTCAGTCACTAACAAAATATGAAATCTGTAAATTCAAATCTGATAATTGTGAAACTTTCTATGTATTTATTACTGAGCATTTAATGTTGTATCAACTATGATATGCATTCTACTTTTCTATATTGCTGTGAATAATTGAATTTAGACTCAGAAGAATGATGAAAAAATACTTGGTCAAAATCCCAAAGTCAACCAAAATGATGTTCTGATGAAAGCTCGCTAACATACCAGCTACATGGCCCAAAAATCGGGCGATGTCTTATTAGTGTTTTTGCAGTGTCACTTTTGTGGGTTGACTTTATGATTTCCCCCAATTGAACACTTAGTGCTCTAAAGGCATTTAATGAAGATGTTCACCTGTAACCTTATCACCAATATTATTCATATTGCTGAGGTCGGAGGTTTAGAAGCTGTCTCAAGGCCATTGGTGTGAGTCAGGTTGTTAGGAGGGATTATCGTCAGCTAGAGCTGTTAGTGGAAAAACTAGTAAGTAGGGTGTCTTGCAGAGTGGGATTCATGTGTGTATTTGACTCTATTTTAGACCACAGACCAAATCATCTACAGTCAAAAAACAGCAGCCTCCAAAGGGAAGGAAAACCAGGAAACAAGAGTCATCTGTGGAGGAAGATGATGATGACGATGATGAAGATACCCCAAAGAGACAAACCCGGCGAAGGGTGGCGGCCAAAGTCAGGTATGTCATTGTTTCACTAGTTCAATCTGAAATATGAAGGAAAGTGTTGCTGTTCCACATTGCTTCTGTCACATTACTTTGCATTACATGCGTTGTGTTGGTTTGTTCCAGTTACAAGGAGGACCTGAATGACTTTGAGACAGATTCTGACGACTTGATAGAGATGGAGGGAGCTGAGGTGGAGCCGGAAGATGACAGCGAGACCATTGAGAAGATCATGGACACCAGAACAGGCAAAAAAGGAGGTGATGCATCCTCACTTGGTATCTTATTGTCGGTATCTCACCTGTATTGTGTTAACCTGTAACGGTTTTCTTCATGCGATGGAGAGTCAGACCAAAATGCGGCGTGGCTATTGAGATTCATGTTTAATGAAACAAAGGAAACACGAATCAATACAAAACAATAAACTTAACGTGAAAACCGAAACAGCCTAAACTGGTGCAAACTAACACAAGACAGGAACAATCACCCACGAAACACTCAAAGAATATGGCTGCCTAAATATGGTTCCCAATCAGAGACAACGATAAACACCTGCCTCTGAGAACCACTTCAGACAGCCATAGACTATGCTAGAAAACCCCACTAAGCCACAATCACAATACCTATGAAAACCCCCAAGACAAAACACACCACATACCAAAACCCATGTCACACCCTGGCCTGACCAAATAAATAAAGAAAACACAAAATACTAAGACCAGGGCGTGACATAACCCATCCAGTTAGACATTGCCAGCAGGTGTTGAAAGAGGAGGCAAAAAATCTTGTGGCTCACAGAAGAGGTGATGATATTACCCTGATAGACGAGACATGTTTACTAGAGGCTGCTACCTGGTTAGGAATTTAAACTGTGAATAAAAATCAGATATTGAAAATATTTATGTCAGAATGTTGTACGTATATCTATTTTAGCCTGTGGGGCTTCCACTACCCAGTATGCTGTGGAGGAAAATGGGGACCCCGGAGCAGACTTTGACTCTGAGAAGGATGAAGGAGAGACCCATTACCTGATCAAGTGGAAAGGCTGGTCCTATATCCACAACACCTGGGAGAGCATCGACTCCCTCACTCAACAGAAGGTCAAGGGACTGAAGAAACTAGAGAACTTCAAGAAGAAAAACAATGAGCTCAATGCTTGGTGAGGGTTTGTTTTGTACACATAGCTACACACCCACTGCCGTTTTACCTTTCGCTGTTGATGAATTCTGTTACTTACTGACACTGATTGTCTTCCAAAGGTTGAACAAAGCATCCCCCGAGGATTCAGAATACTACAACTGCCAACAAGAGCTAACCACTGACTTAAATAAGCAGTTCCAAATTTTGGAAAGAGTCATTGGTAAAATAAGAACTCCTTTTTGAAATTAGTCTTCATTGACTTGAAGCAATGGTTCAACAATTAAATTAGATTTGTTTGACAAAATGTGATTATTACAAGACTTAACCTCTTGCTTATCAAAAAACATTTATTTTCAGCGACTAAAATAGGGAAGACACAGGGACCGTCAGATTTCCCCTGTAAGTTCCTCATATCCTCAACATTATCATGATCATATCTTCATCATTATCATACTCAGCACATTTTGATTCTGAAAAGCACTTCAACTAAAGATGTTGTTTTCACTGTGTATCAGCTCACAGCCACAAGAATGCGTCGTCGTCCAATGAGCCAGAGTACCTGTGTAAGTGGATGGGCCTGCCCTATTCAGAGTGCAGCTGGGAGGATGGAGCTCTGCTGGGGAAGAAGTTCCAGCACTGTATAGACAGCTTCACCAACAGGAATTCCAGCAAAACAGTCCCCTCCAAAGACTGCAAAGTGAGTGAGGAAAGTGTCCTAACTAGATGGATTGCACATGATATCATATCACAAATGTTTTATTTAAAGTTGACTATCAGCTAGAACACAAACGCTACAGCTATTGTCATTTTAGAACAGTGCAGTGATTTTCTTACTCTAATTTCAGGTGCTGAAACAGAGGCCCAGATTTGTTGCACTGAAGAACCAGCCATTGTACATTGGGGATGAGAACCTGCTGCTGAGAGATTACCAACTAGATGGACTGAACTGGCTGGCTCACTCCTGGTGCAGGTACACGTCAAGTCACGAGGAATGCTGTATTGAGAAACAGATTATTATGGTTTGGAACATCACATTCAGTGGTTATACTGATGCTTTACTGAGGTGTACTGTCAATTACCTGCCATTTAGATAGTTTGAATGTCATTTTTGTAAAAACACAAATGTGCACTAAGACTCCATGGTCGGTGTTTTTCAGGTGCAATAGTGTGATCCTGGCTGATGAGATGGGTCTGGGGAAAACCATCCAGACCATCTCATTCCTTTCCTACCTGTTCCACCAGCACCAGCTGTATGGGCCCTCTCTGGTGGTGGTGCCCTTATCCACCCTCACCTCCTGGCAGAGAGAGTTTGACACCTGGGCCCCCGACATGAACGTGGTGGTCTACCTGGGAGATGTGATGAGCAGGAAATCGGTATGGAAATCTGCTCTTTACAGAACTCTAAAGAAACGTTTTGATCTTGTGCCCAACTAAAAGTAAATGTTCCCCAATGCTTTGCTTTTGTGTTGGACAGATCCGTGACTATGAGTGGGTATGCCATCAGACGAAGAGAATAAAGTTCAATGCACTTATAACTACGTATGAAATTCTACTGAAAGACAAGGTAAGGCATCAGTAGTATTGCTTGGAAGTATTTTCATACAAATATGTTTAGAAATGAGCTTGGATTTGTACTTGCCAAAATAGTACACATTTTTATGGAAATAAAAAGTGAATTCTTTGAATGCAACTCTCTGCTGACTCTATTGGTGTGATCTGTCCATAGGCCGTGTTGGGGAACATAAACTGGGCCTTCCTGGGTGTGGACGAAGCTCACAGGCTGAAGAATGATGACTCCCTGCTGTACAAAACCCTGATCGAGTTCCGGTCCAACCACAGACTTCTAATCACAGGGACCCCACTGCAGAACTCTCTCAAAGAGCTGTGGTCCCTTCTGCACTTCCTCATGCCTGACAAGTATGTACTTATTTTATTATTAAATACATCAGATAAACTTTGGCAAATTCTGACTTTGAGAAGAACAGCCTATACATTTATATTAATTTACAGTAATCTTATCCCAATCCAATTGTACTTTTCCCCCTCCTGAAGGTTTGAGAATTGGGAGGATTTTGAAAGCGACCATGGTAAAGGGACTGACAATGGCTACCAGAGCCTCCACAAAGTCCTTGAGCCCTTCCTCCTGAGGCGTGTCAAGAAGGATGTGGAGAAATCCCTGCCTGCCAAGGTAGAACAGATCCTCCGTGTGGACATGTCCGCCGTGCAGAAGCAGTACTACAAGTATGTTCCCTCATATGTAGCTTTTCTCTCTATCAATGTTTGCCAGTCTGGACAGTTTATTTGAGCAGTATCTAAACTGTCTTACTCCTTGTCATTGAACTTAACTGGTGATGTGTTTTGTGATTGTTTCAGGTGGATTCTGACCAGGAACTTCAGAGCCTTGCAGAAAGGCACCCGAGGCAGCTCCTCTGGATTCCTCAACATCGTCATGGAGCTGAAGAAGTGCACTAACCATGGTTTCCTCATCAGGCAGCCCGAGGAAGAGTGTGACACTCAACAGGAGCACCTGCAGGTAGGACCAGCAATAAGAGCTCAACTCAACGCATTAAAGGTGTGTTATGTGAATTAGTCTTTATCTTGCAAATGATATGACTGTGAACTTATTATCTCCTCTGTTTTTGCTGTTTTGAATTTTGAGAAATACATAGATTAAAATAGCATGATTCCATGCAACCCACACTAATGTATTGGTTTGTTTAGCGGTGGAGAACAGATTTGACCTCTTACCTTGTGTGAATCTCAGGCATTGGTGAGGGGCAGTGGGAAGCTGGTGCTACTAGACAAGCTGCTGACCAGACTTCGGGAGAGGGGCAACCGAGTCCTCATCTTCTCCCAGATGGTGCGGATGTTGGACATTCTGGCTGAGTACCTGGCCCTGAAGCGTTACCCATTCCAGGTAGGGTATAACACAGCCCAGGGGATGGCAAGGCAGCAAGTCCAAACCTTCAGTAGTCTTCCTCCTGTTGTTCTTGTATTTAGTATCACTTCTCCTTGTTAGTTCTTTTACATCTCGATTATGTTTTGTTTATTCCATGTGTAACTCTGTGTTGTTGTATGTTTCAAACTGCTATGCTTTATCTTGGCCAGGTCGCAGTTGCAAATGAGAACTTGTTCTCAACTAGCCTACCTGGTTAAATAAAGGTGAAATTAAAAAAAATGTTATTCCATATTTATTATATTGACTTAGTGAAGGCGTTAACAGTAGAGGAGCTGTTGAGATATTGGAGCAGTGTTGGTGTCAACTCTGGTGTTAACCGGCTCATGTGTTAGTTTTGCAGCATACATGCACTGGCAGACTGATAGTATATATGGTTATTTTTATCCTCAAGTTATTTTTGATGGGGACTGACTGGTCCCCAAAGCCAGAGTGCCCACTGTCTTCATGCTGGGCTTTAGCATGGTTAAATCACTGTAGACATAGCTTTACTGCTGTATTGCTCTTTGACAATATGCTGCTTGCCTGATGGATCGTATAATGGCATGTATAGCTGAGCGTTGCTCAGTGGCATCTTAGGGCGGAGGGAGTTTCGGCAAGGTTCCAAGGTTTGAGGTCTCTCTCCTTCCCTCTTCTCAGCGCCTGGACGGTTCCATAAAGGGAGAAATACGAAAACAGGCACTTGACCACTTTAATGCTGAAGGCTCTGAGGTATGTAATCGGAACTATGTGATGTTTTAGCTGTTGCAGATTGGCGGGGTTGATAATTTCAGTGTTTATGTCAGCTCTGTATCTGCGTCAGGGCTTAGTTGTTATGTTTCAGTTACTCTGTGAATGATTATGCGCAAGGAGATGTGTATATATTGTCAAGATTACCATATTGATACTAGAATCTCATTTTCTTTGAATGTTAGGATTTTCCACGTCGAAATTATGATATTCTGTTAAGAAAAAAACTTTTCTTTAAGAAGTGATAACAACATATCTAATTACCCATACAATTAAAGCGGGCGGCAGGGTAGCCTAGTGGTTAGAGCGTTGGACTAGTAACCGAAAGGTTGCAAGTTCAAATCCCCGAGCTGACAAGGTACATCTGTGGTTCTGCCCCTGAACAGGCAGTTAACCCACTGTTCCTAGGCCGTCATTGAAAATAAGAATTTGTTCTTAACTGACTTGCCTAGTAAAATAAAGGTAAAATAAAAAAAGAAAAAGGCAACACTAACAATTATCACGCTTGACATGTTTTTCAACTTCAAGCATTTAATCCCTTTGCGATGTTCATCAGGTCGGCTGTGATGCACTATGTAAGGTGGTTAGTTTAAAAAATAAAATAATTTCTCCTCTCTGTCCAGGACTTCTGTTTCCTGCTGTCCACCAGGGCTGGAGGGCTGGGGATCAACCTGGCATCTGCAGACACTGTGGTCATCTTTGACTCTGACTGGAATCCCCAGAACGACCTGCAGGCTCAGGCCAGGGCTCACAGGATTGGCCAGAAGAAACAGGTAACCACAAATAGACCCATATTGATTCATTAGTATGGAGGGCAGGCTTGGCTAAGCACAAGCTGACTTGATTCTGCTAACTTGAGCAGAGTTGTCATGGAAATGTAGGTCTTTGCCAACTTTCCAAGTAAGACACAAGCATATCGCTACGCCTGCAATAACATCTGCTATATATATGGAATGTGACCAATTAACATTTGATTGAAATATCTCCTTGTCTCAATGAACAGGTGAATATCTATCGCTTGGTCACAAAGGGATCTGTGGAGGAAGACATTATTGAGCGAGCCAAGAAGAAGATGGTTTTGGACCATCTTGTCATTCAGAGAATGGACACCACTGGTCGAACTGTACTGGATAACAACTCTGGAAATTCTAAGTAGGGAAACTTTAACATGGAATTTGTTAGTCTGGATATAGCTTTATGTTTGACGAGTAACTTCTGAAAACATGAGATTCCTCATATTCTTAACCTCTCTGGTACACAGCTAGCGTCCCACCTCGACAACAGCCAGTGAAATTGCAGGGTGCCAAATTCAAAACAACAGAAATCCCATAATTAAAATTCCTCAAATATACAAGTATTATACACCATTTTAAAGAAACTTCTTGTAAATCCAACCACAGTGTCCGATTTCAAAAAGGCTTTACTGAGAAAGCACACCATTCGATTGTTAGGTCAGCACCTAGTCACAGAGAACCATTTTCCTGCCAAGGAGAGGGCTCACAAAAGTCAGAAATGGCAATTAAATTAATCACTAACCTTTACTCTTCATCAGATGGCAGTCATAGGACTTCATGTTACACAATACATATATGTTTTTTTCGATAAAGTTCATATTTATATCCAAAAGTCGCAGTTTACATTGGTGCATTATGTTCTGAAATGCATTGTCTCAAACAAACATCCGGTGAAAGTGCAGAGAGCCACATCAAATTACAGAAATACTCATCATAAACATTGATAAATGATACAACGCAGTGTTAAACATACAAATAAAGAAACTTCTCCTTAACTCCTCTATGATAGGGGGCAGCATTCAGAATTTTGGATGAAAAGCATGCCCAAATTCAACTGCCTGCTACTCATCCCCAGAAGATAAGATATGTATTATTAGTGGATTTGGATAGAAACCACTGAAGTTTCTAAAACTGTTTGATTCATGTCTGTGAGTATTACAGAACTTATTTGGCAGACGAAACCCCGAGGCCAGGTAACTTTTGAGATATGTTGTAGTAACGTTGCGCAAGTTAGAACAAGTGTTTTTCTGGATCAAACGCACCAAATAAATGGACATTTTGGATATATATCGACAGAATTAATCGAACAAAAGGACCATTTGTGATGTTTATGGGACATATTGGAGTGCCAACAGAAGAAGCTCGTGAATTATATATTATATAACAGAAGGCATGAATTATATATTTTTATTTCTGTGTTTTGTGTCGCGCCTGCAGGGTTGAAATATGCTTTTCTTTTTTTTGTTTACTGGGGTGCTATCCTCAGATAATAGCATTGTTTGCCTTCGCCGTAAAGCATCTTTGAAATCTGACACGTTGGCTGTATTCACAACAAGTGTAGCTTTAATTTGGTATATTGAATGTGTGATTTCATCAAAGTTACATTTTTATAGTAATTTATTTGATTTTGGCGCTCTGCATTTTCACTGGATGTTGGCCAGGTGGGACGCTACGGTCCCACATATCCCAGAGAGGTTTTAATGCAACCGCTGTGTCAGATTTCAAAAAGGCTTTATGGCGAAAGCACACTTTGCGATTATGTTAGGTCAGCACCTAGCCACAGAAACCCATACAGCCATTTTCCAGCCAAGGAGAGGGGCTCACAAAAGTCAGAAATAGCATTACAATTAATCACTTACCTTTGATCTTCATCTGGTGGCACTCCCATGTCTCCATGTTAGACAATAAATGTTCATTTTGTTCGATAATGTCCCTCTTTATGACCAAAAACCTCCTTTTTGTTTGAGCTTTTTGTCCAGTAATCTGAATGCTTAATTAACCTCTCTAGGGTATGTGGGACGCTAGAATCCCACCTGGCCAACATCAAGTGAGATTGCAGAGCTCCAAATTCAAATACAGAAATATTCATTATAAAAATTTAGAAAACAAAACATATTTTACATAGGTTTAAAGATGAACTTCTTGTGAATCCAACCACTGTGTCAGATTGTTAAAATGCTTTACGGCAAAAGCATACCTTACAATTATTTGAGAACATAGCCCAGCAGACAAATCATTACAAACAGTAACCAGCGAAGTAGAAGAGTTACACAATTCAGAAATAGAGAGAAAATTAATCCCTTACCTTTGATGATCTTCATATGGTTGCACTCAGAAGACATTAATTTACTTAATAAATGTTCCTTTTGTTCGATAGTCTTCTTATATCCAAAAACTTCAGTTTTGTTCGTGGGTTTTCTTCAGTAATACACAGGCTCAAACGCAGACAAAATATCCAAATTGTATCCGTGAAGTTCATAGAAACATGTCAAACGATGTTTATATTCAATCCTCAGGTTGTTTTTTAGCCTAAATAATCGATAATATTTCAACCGGACAATAACGTTGTCAATATAAACGGTAAAAAAAAAAGGTACTCTCTCGGTATCACGCATGAAAAAGCTCTGTGACACGGCAGGGTCCACTCATTCCGACTCCCCTTACTCCCTATTTTTTCAGAATACAAGCCTGAAACTATTTCTAAAGACTGTTGACATCTAGTGGAAGGCATAGGAACTGCAATGTGAGTCCTAAGTCAATGGATACTGCAATAGCATTGAATAGAAAACTACAACAACAAAAAAACTATTTCCTGAATGGATTTTTCTTAGGTTTTTGCCTGCCAAATCAGTCCTGTTATACTCAGACACTATTTTAACAGTTTTGGAAAGTTTTTAGTGTGTTCTATCCAAATCTACCAGCATATCATATCTTCTGGGCCCGAGTAGCAGGCAGTTTAATATGGGCATGCTTTTCATCCAAAATTCCGAATGCTGCCCCCTACCCTAGAGAAGTTAAGGAGCGTGCACTAAGTCCAGTCGAAAGGTAAAAAGAAATGTACAATAAAAGTTAGTAGAAACATGCCAAACGATGTTTAAAACCAATCCTCCAGTTTTTGTCATAAGTAATCAATAATATTTAAACCGGACAAAAGCTTTGTCAATAGACAAAGAGAAACAAGAAAGGTGAGTTCCCCATCAGGAGCATGGCTGATGTATGGAAATTTCCACTGGCCACTGATTGAAAGTGCTGTATCTCCCTAATTTTTCAGAGTAAAAGTCTGAAACAATGCCTAAAGACTGGCCACATGTAGAAGAAGCCATAGAGCTCGTGAACTGGGTCCAAAGTCTTTGTATGGTGCATAGGCTTTCAATGGAAAAATAGCCTTTCAAAATAATAGTACTTCCTGGTTGGATTTTCCTTGGGTTTTCGTCTGCCATATCAGTTCTGTTATACTTACAGACATTATTTTAACAGTTTTGGAAAGGTTAGTGTTTTCTATCTAATTATGTGTATCCTAGCTTCTGGGCCTGAGTAGCAGGCAGTTTATTTTGGGCACGCTTTTCATCCAAAATTCCGAATGCTGCCCCCTACCCTAGTGAAGTTAACAACCTCAACTTCTTTTCACAGTTCCAACCCATTCAACAAAGATGAGTTGACTGCCATCCTGAAGTTTGGAGCTGAAGATCTATTCAAAGAGGCAGAAGGAGAGGAGACTGAACCTACGGTACATAGACACATTTCTATTGATTATGTGCTTTGAAAAGTGTTGAAACCGGTAATTCGTAAGAGTATTAATGACAGATTTTAATACTTCCATATTTGCCAAATGTCTGTGTTATTTGTAATTTACCTTGTGCTGTTCTCTTTTGGCCCTTGCAGGAGATGGATATTGATGAGATCTTGCGGTTGGCTGAAACCAGAGAAAGCGACCACGGATCCAGTGCCACAGATGAGCTTCTCTCTCAGTTCAAGGTACCTAGTAGTTGATCCAACTCTGAGCCTGATTTGGACCAAATCTGCAGGAATATCTTTAGCTACTACACTAGCCACTCTACTCCCAGTCTGACAGTACATATGTTCTGTGTTCCTCCAGGTGGCCAACTTCTCCAACATGGAGGAGAGTGCTCCAGACCTGGTGGAGCGGACGGTACCTGACTGGGACGACATCATCCCTGAGGACCAGAGGAGGAAGCTGGAGGAGGAGCAGAAGCAGAAGGAGATGGAGGACATCTACATGCTGCCCAGGAGCAGGAGCTCCAACAAGAGGGTAAGCAGGAGAGAACACACAAACATCTCACGTTAGGTCTTCTCTCTAGAACAGGCGCACGATGTGACTGCTACATGGTGCAGCACAGTTGGCTGTGTGTGTGAAGGGGCTTTCCTAGTGTGCTGCTGAGCTGTGTACTCTACTGATCTCAGTCAGGGGGATATGATGGGGTGGTTATGAGTAATGAGGTTTTTACTGCCTGCCTCGGTGTAGGTGATTCCACTGTGTGTGAATCTACCGCATAAGAAGCTTCCCTTAATAAATCATTAGGTTTTATTTCAGTGGGTCTTTCTATCACAATATCCTCTCCTGTTGAAGATCTAAATGCATGGAAGAGTCATCTCGAAATGATTCAATATGGAGATAAATTATCATTATTGATGATTAGATTTGATTATGATTTTATTTCTTATTGTAAAAGCACATAATTTAAGCATTTAGAAGTATCCATAACACTAAAAGCCACTTGGCAACTACATTCAGTAGGAATTAGGTTTTGCTTGTTGTGTCTGAAGGTTGTCTTGTGTCTTGCAGCCCCATGCTAATGACAGTGACAGTGACATTGGCTCCAAGCTGAAGCACCGTTCCTCAGGCTCTGAGAGCGAGACGGACGACAGCGGCGATGACAAGAAGCCAAAGAGGAGAGGCAGGCCCAGAGCCCGCAAGAACAACGTGGAGGGTTTTACTGATGCAGAGATCCGCAGGTACAGTATGTAGGTGTCTTTATACATTAAACCAAATGGTTTCTCAAAGTTTCATTAAATAGTTAAGTTTAATGTTTTACTCTTTCCTTTATCAGGTTCATCAAGGCTTACAAGAAATTTGCAGCTCCGCTTGAAAGGCTAGAGTGCATTGCCCGGGACTCTGAGCTGGTGGAAAAATCCCAGGCAGACCTGAAGAGACTGGGAGAGCTGATCCACAACAGCTGTGTGACTGCTGTCCAAGAGCACGAAGAGCACCTCAAAGAGAACCCCAGTGAAGGTGTGACATTCTGACTGTCTGCATGACTCAGTTTTTGGGGAATTATGGCTAACAAGTGTTGTTTTTACTCATGTATACCCTGTTCCTTTAGCCAAAGGTCCTGGGAAGCGCAGAGGTATAAACATCAAAATCTCAGGAGTGCAGGTTAATGCCAAGTCCATCATTCAGCATGAGGAGGAGTTTGAGCCATTGCACAAAGTTGTGCCAGCTAATCCTGCTGAGAGAAACAAGTAAGATACCATTGCAGGTATATCTGAGGCATGTGAATCATTTTATCAGATGAATATGCAGAGAAAATAAATATTCCTATACGAGTTGAAAATGGTAGATTTGGACACTGATGTGAGTAAATCAAAACACAGTAGCTGTACAGTAACATGCTATACATGACGACAGAGCGTAGGGTCTCCGCTTCACAGCTCTGTATGGGTTTTGACTGACAGCCGTTCTGAACTTGAGCCTCTACGTGCAAATTGAATTTGCAGATTGCGATTTTGTACTAGATTTTGAACTGCGTAAACAACAGTAATTTTGTGATGGGGGGTTTTAGGGCTGTGTTCAAAACAATTAGTGTGCTTACTCTAGTTCATCAACGGCACAGCTAGGAGAGCTCAATTTAAAAAAAAAAAAAGAGACATTTTTTAAAGACTTTTCTTTGAGTCATAAAAGTGCATTGAAATTACTTAGGAACTGTGCACACTTTGGAGAGGTGTTAGACTACCTGGAGACACCAGTTTGATCTCTCATTCAAACCATTTCTTTGTCTTATGTTGCAACTACCCCAAATTTTCTAAGAAAAATCTTACCATGTTACTGACTGAGTATTTTCAGATTTCGTTATCAACAAATACGTCTAATACAGTAAATGTAAAATCCACAAAAAAACAGTGTAGTGTTTGGATTGTCTTGTCAGGTGAACTGTTGTCTGTACCTCTAGTCTAATAATTTACCATAATCTCCTAACTGTTCCCTTTTAATTGCTACCATGGTTCCCTTTTAATTGTTCCATATTTTTTTCCTGTTAGAAACATTTCAATGTATCCCTATCCATATAGGCCAATTCCTACAACTGTAAAGGGTTAAAGTTGTAACAACTGATGCAGACACCAGAGCATTATCTTGATGGGCAGCAGTAGTAGCAGAGGGTTTGACCACCTCTCCTCCTCTTCCTGCCATAGGTTCCAACTGACTTGCAGAGTGAAGGTGCCACACTTTGACGTGGACTGGGATCTGCAGGATGACACTCAACTGTTGCTGGGGGTCTATGAGCATGGCTACGGCAACTGGGATCTGATGAAGACCGATCCGGATCTCAAACTTGCAGACAAGGTAACCATCAGAATATCAGAATCAAATATTTCTCAGATAGCTGTGGAACTCAGTAAAGCGGTGTGGGTGCATTTTATTCTTCTGGTAACAAATTGTATTAAAATCTGTATTCCAGATTCTCCCCGATGACCCAGATAAGAAACCCCAAGGGAAGCAGTTGCAGGGCAGAGTGGACTATCTTCTGAAGACGTTGAAGAAAGAAGTGGACAGTAAAGAAGTCACTAAGGACGAGGTAAGCAAAGACCTCGCTGCTCTGTTTATCAGGACCATAGGGAATGGTAATGCCTATGCATCTGAACCCCTTGGATTATCTATATGCAAATCCATTCAATAATGCTCTTCCTTACATTCTGTCTGGTATTGGTCTCTTCACAATAGAGCACATATCCCCTTGGCTGATCATATCCCCCCCAGGTCAAAGTGAAGCAGAGGAAGCCTCGGGTGAAGAAGGAGAACAAGGCCCCTAAAGATGAGCAGGGAAATTACATTTCCTCCCCTCGCCTGTCAGACAACCCCTCCGAGGAAGGGGAGGTGAGGGTAAGTCACCTCGAAAGACCCAGCACAACCTGCCTATAAAACCCACCTGCCTTTTTACAAGGGAATTTCCTGTGGGTTACAGAATACCGGGATAGAGAACACAATGGCAACATGATGCAGTCTTTGTAATCCACCAGAACTGGTTTACTTATTTACCTTTCTGCTCTTTATTTAACCAGGATGACGGGACAGAAAAAACTCCCTCAAAGAAGAGACAGAAGAAAAAGGATAACAAAGAGAACAAAGAAAAACAGGGAACTCCTAAAAAAGATGTGGAAAAAGACAAACGTCCCAAGACAAAAAAAGAAAAGGTACTTTAGCAGTCGTGAACTTTATGCATTGTGCTGCGGTAGTATAAAATTTCACACCCACTAACCTTTCCTGTGTCTGAACAAATGGGGAACTTTTGTTAGATGGGTGGATGAACAGATTAGGTTATCAGATTGTTCTTTGACCAGCAGGTTGAAGTATGGCTGTGCAGGTGTTTGTGTGAAGATCTGTGTTGCCCTGCTGAGTGGTGTCTGTTGTTTGTCTGTGTTTCAGGCTAAAGGAGCCAAAGGGAAGAAGCCCCAGGGGCCGGTCCATATTACTGCTGGAAGTGACCCTGTTCCCATCGGAGAGGATGACGACGAGCTGGACCAGGAGACCTTCAGCATTGTGAGTTATTACACCATGTCCCTGCTGACATGGACATAAGGATATATTATTCACTACATACAAGACTAATGTAGGTGTTAATAACATTTAACTTCTCATGACTCTCAAACCCGCATGCGGTAGCATATCCATAGCCTCAAAATAATTAGCATAACGCAGCAGACAAATCTTCCTATTCATGAAAATCTCAAATGAAATATATTGAGACACAGCTTAGCCTTTTGTTAATTACACTGTCATCTCAGATTTTCAAAATATGCGTTACAGCCAACGCTAGACAAGCATTTGTGTAAGTTTATCATGGCATAATGCTATGGCTAGGCTCTGCTACCAGCAGGCAACATTTTCACGAAAATAAGAAAAGCAATCAAATTAAATCATTTACCTTTGAAGAACTTCAGATGTTTTCACTCAGGAGACTCCCAGTTAGATAGCAAATGTTCCTTTTTTCCAAAAATATTATTTTTGTAGGCGAAATAGCTCCGTTTGATCTTCACGTTTGGCTGAGAAATCGACCGGAAAATGCAGTCACGAAAACGCTGAACTTTTTTCCAAATTAGCTCCATAATATCGACAGAAACATGGCAAACGTTGTTTAGAATCAATCCTCAAGGTGTTTTTCACATATCTATTCGATGATATATCCGTCGGGACAATTGGTTTCTCATAAGAAGCGATTGGAGAAATGGCTACTTGTGTACTTTACTCAAGATTTTCTGCGGGAGCCATCATATGACCACTTGCTAAATGTGGTCCCTTACGGCTATTCTTTAACATAAATGCGTAAAAAGACATCACAATGCTGTAGACACCTTGGGGAATACGTAGAAAATGTAAGCTCATTTGTAGCTCATTCACAGCCATATAAGGAGTCATTGGCATGAGGCGGTTTCAAAAAATGCAGCACTTCCTGATTAGATTTTTATCTGGATTTTGCCTGTAACATCAGTTCTGTTGCACTCACAGACAATATCTTTGCAGTTTTGGAAACGTCAGTGTTTTCTATCCAAAGCTGTCAATTATATGCATAGTCGTATCTTTTCGTGACAAAATAGCTTGTTTAAAACGGAAACGTTTTTTTATCCAAAAATGAAAATACTGCCCCTAGAGTCGCAACAGGTTTTAAGCAATAAGGCCCGGAGTAGGTGTGGTTATATGACCACAACTACGGGCTGTTCTTAGCAGTGGTATATCGGCCATAAAACACAACCCCTGAGGTGCCTTGTTGCTATTATAAACTGGTTACCAATGTAATTAGAATAGTAAACAATTAGTTTTGCGTCATAATGTTGGTAAATTGTCTCATACCATGGCTTTCAGGAGCCAAACTAGTCATTTAGCAGACGCTTTTATCCAGAGCAACTTATAAGAGCAATTACACACACCAGATTTTTCACCAAGTCGGCTTGGGGATTCGAACAAGTGGCCTTTCAGTTTCCGGCCCAACACTCTGAACCGCTAGGCTACCTGCCGCCAACCATAAGCCATTTAACGTGTCAAGCATAATGGAGGTGTCGTTACAAATGTAAGATCTTCATTTGATCACTCTTTTGTTATTGAGAATTGTTCTGCACAGCAGGAAATGCAAACTTGTAGTGTGTTTTAGTTTTTATAAGGCTTCTAAAGTTTGCAATTTCAACTTTGAAATCTGACTTGATTTGCCCTCACAAAAAAATGTTTAAATCCCTACAAAAATGTCCATTAATTATAATCCACATAATAATTAACATTTACTGTTGCTGCAGGATTATTGTCCTGCTGTAGCAAACTGGATCAAATTCAGATCCTTTCACCTGTACAGAGGAGGATAATTGAAACATATGGATCATTTTTGACTAAGAGCTCACTTTTACTTAGCTGAGTAAACTGTGTGTCTGTCCAGTGTAAGGAGCGCATGAGGCCGGTGAAGAAGGCTCTGAAACAGCTGGATAAGCCTGACGAGGGCCTGTCTGTTCAGGAGCAGCTCCAACACACACGCACCTGCCTGCTGAAGATAGGAGACCGCATCACTGAGTGCCTTAAAGCCTACAGCGACCCAGAGCATGTCAAAACATGGCGTCGGTAAGCCCTCATTCAACCACAAGATAGTTGTTTGCATTGAAGGTTTGATTATGAAACCTACTCCGTGGTCATTTAGGTCAGTCTTATGTTTTTAATTCTGATACCATTTGAGTTTCATTAAAATCGTTCTCCATATTAAGGGTAACTCTTACTAAGATGTCTCTCTTTGTTTGGCAGGAATCTCTGGATTTTTGTGTCCAAGTTCACAGAGTTCGGAGCGAGGAAGCTTCACAAGCTGTACAAGATGGCTCAGAAGAAGCGGTCTCAGGAGGAGGAGGTGAGCTGATCTCTTTTCTCCCAGTATCAACTAGTGCTGAGTGGTAAACCGATCGTTCGCTTTTTTTCTGGTTATTAAACAACTAATTGCCCGGCAGCGGTTCAATTATTTGAATTCCATTTTTTTTTGTGAGCCTAAATATTCAACCTAGTTTAGCGCAGAAACGTGGTAATCAACTCCAGTGGCCGTTGAGCCATTTTTTTTCCCAGCTCGTAGACGGATCAGACAGAAAGAGGCGAAGCCAGAGGGTTACACTCTCACCAAATCTGTCCAAAATAAACCCAATGCGTTTCTGTGGGCTTATTTTGGACCTGAACTTTTAGCCTGCCTTTCGGATGACGACTAGCATTATTAGGGCATAGACATGAACATCTCGTCATTGTATACAGATCTCTGGACAGATACACTTTTACACCCGTTACGTCAGATTCACACAGAACGCATGTGAGCACAATGTACACAACATAACGACAAGAGGGACAGAGACACTTTGAAGAAATAGTGAAACTATTTTGCCAAAACAGCTGCGGCATGAGCAGGCTAGTTATATAGGATTACTAAAGACTGTTCGGTATTGGGAGTGCACAACATTAGATGGCCTGGCTGGCTGACTGTTAGTGCCTGAGATGAGATGATTACTTTTAAGGAATGAAAAAGAGTAGTCATCAAATAAAAACAAAATAATATACACAACTGACTTTTTTTAATTATTATTTCATAGTAATTTTCTATTTTTCTATTGATGTCTATACAATGTGGACCTGATGGAGACAATGAGTATCTTCTATGTTTTGCCAATTGAATGTTTGCAATTCTTTGCTTTGGAATTTCCATTAAAATGTCTAAAATTATTATACTGTCATTATTTCACAATACATTTTTTTATGTTTATTGAAACTGAAAACCATGATTACTTTTTAAGAATCACAATGTCCTCAAAAAGCATTAATCGCTCAGCACTAATCAAAACTTTCAGGTTTTTGTAACAAGTACAGTCAGCCAATCATTTATCTGATCTTTTTGCTCAGTCCTCTGCTTAACCCTTCCATTGTCCTTTGCTCATTTTCAGAAGGAGCATAAAAAAAAGGGGGATGACCCGTCGGGCAAGAAGAAGTCTTTCAGAGCAGAGGCGTCTAGTTCCAGTCGAGACTCCACCGGCACCCAGCCATCGTCTAAGTCTCATCCAGGCATGCCTCGCCCCTCTCCCACATCCCCCCAAGGTCACCACAGAGAAGGCTATAACAAATCCAACAACAGACACTTTGGAAATGATGGTAAGAGCTGTTTATTTGGTCTTATCAAATCTGAAGTATACAATTCTACAACTTGGCAGCAATTGTGAGGATTTCTAATTTTAGAAATGAGCACAACATATCTCATGGCCCACTGTATTTTATCTCATGATTCCAGATCGAGGAGATTGGCAGAGAGATCGTAAATACAACTACCCTGGAAATAGCAATCAATCCTGGCAAGGCGAGCGACAACATCCATATGACGCCCATCGGTATAAGGACCATCACTATGGCGACCGTCATCCACGTGAAGACTCCTACCGCAGTAGCTGTAGTAGTTACCGTAGCGGCAGCAGCAACTCCCCGCGGAAGAGGCCATATGACCAGTATGACAACGACCAGGATCACAGGGACCGCCGGGCCTATTATGACAGGTGAGAAACACTCACAATTAGGCCTCATCTTTTCAAACCCAATAATGTCTAGATTATGTATTGGAATGTAATGCTAAAACCATAAGTGTTGTGGTAGCTTGTAGCTCTGTAGTCGTAAGCTTTGTAAGACATCATCCCTCTCACTTCAGACATCCAGACGCTAAGCGTAGACGCGGCGATGACTTCCGTCCTCCCCAAGACTTCAGGAGTGGAGGAGGCCATCCCCAGGACTTCAGGGGGAGGATGCTGGAGCAAAGGGGGCCAACAGGGCAAGAACACTTCACCCGGCCCTATCCAGACAACAAACCCCCTCCCCTGCTGGACCCACGCTCCCCACAGGCTCAGAAGTCCCCCCAGGACTCACGCTCGCCAAACGCAGAGCGGACTGCAGAGCGTAAAGCAGCAGGGGCTGATTTAAACTGGAACAACAGGAAGACATGAGGCCTGTCACTGAATGGAAAGGTGTTTTCCAGGTGAGGAACACAGTGGTGCTGCTGAAGGACAGGTCTGGGCTGGCGAGACTCACTGTTTCGCTTGGCCAGACAACCTCAGTCGGAAACGGAATTGACAAGTACTCTGTTTACCAGCAAACACCAAACTCTCCACATCCCTCCCCCAGGTGTGATTGTGGTAACGATCTGTGTCTGTGCCCATGTAGAAAAGTGTTCAACATTATGGAATATGTATCACACTAAGCAATGTTTTTGTTGAAATGACAGATAATCAGTCAGTGTTAGTGATGAGTCTGTAGAATGCCTATGGATAGTTAGTCCTATGGACTATTATGTGGGGAAAAATTGATGATGACTGATCTGGAAACATTGAAGTGTCTGAAGTATTTAGCCTTTTAAATGTTAGCGGTATGGGATTATTCCCAAATACTTTTATTTTTTTGAGTTTAGCTTTATGCCATTATAATAAAAGTAATGTTTATTCATCTTGACCTGGTTATGAAACTATCATTTCATAAAGAGATGCCCATTCTTTCCCGAATCAAAATAAGTGCATCCTTCTGTCTAAATTGAAGACGAATAGTAAGTTAGTCACACCAGTACCTAGTTCTCAGAATTGCTATTTAAAGTGTTTTAATGAGCATTTGTCATTAGTGTTGATAATCATTCTTCTGTAAAGACATTCATTGCCATTGTCGTTTTGTTTATGATAACCACTGACCCGCTAATAAGTTAAGGACCTAATGAGAAGGACATGTTTATAAACATTATTTAAGGTAATTTGTTGTGCAAAGCTTCAGAAGAACACTGACTGTTAAAGCTATCCCTAACCGTTTATTTGTAGGTGTGCAAAGAATTTGCAATTTAAACCATATTTCTCTCTATCCTATGTATGAATGGTACTTTTGCATCTTACATTGCACAATTAGTACTGCACTCTACTGGCTTAGTCAACCCGTAAAAGTATTGCGCTATGTTTGAGAAGAATCTGGAAATCATTTTTTCATTTTCTATAGTTATGTGACACAGTGACAGCAGTGTAACCACTGACCGATTTTCTAAGGTACACTTGAGTGTTTACGGATGTGGTTGATGACAAGCTGTTATTGGTCATTCTGTTTTAGTGCCAAACCAGAGACTGGCCCTGCTGTGGTTCTTATGATTTCTGGTGTGCTTCTCCATTTGTGCCTTATTTCTGTGTATATTTTCATACTGTATATCCTACTGGACACATGTCAATTCAATGTAATTTCATTGAAATGACATGGAAACAACTGATTTAACCAGTGTGTGTGCCCAGTGGGATGGGTTATGGACATTTACTGTACTCTTCTACAGAGATGATGCAGCATTTCTTGAGATTGTTCTCTATGGATGATTGTGTAACGTGACATGCTTGTTAAGCGAAGACTGGTGGTAGGAACAAAATTATATTGTTTGTCATGTTCTTCTGCAACTCCCCAAAAGATCTTGGGAAAAATGATTTACACAGATGAATCAGTGTTATGTCCTCTGTGGGCATATCTGATAGAAGGAATAGCCAACCAACACCACCTTCCTTTTCTCCACGCTACAGTCCCTGGAGTTGTGTTTTTGAAAACAAGCCTAAATAATTTATATTTGTGAGAAAGCCACTCCACGTAAAATATACTGTCAATATGTTTATAGACATATGTATTAAACTTTGCTACATTATAAAACATATGTTCACTGTTGTTTTTTCATCCAGTATAGTCTAAGACCTAAAGGCGTCCATCCGCATGCTTCGCATCTGGGACAGTTCTTGCCTATATTATGACAAGTTTGTGTATGTATGTCCAGTTGAAGTCGGATGTTTACATACACTTAGGTTGGAGTCATTAAAACGCATTTTTCAACTACTCCACATGTCTTGTTAACAAACTGTAGTTTTGGCAAGTCTGTTAGGACAACTACTTTGTGCATGACATGTAATTTTTCCAACGATGTTTACAGATTATTTCACAATCCCAGTGGGTCAGAAATGTACATGCACTAAGTCGACTGCCTTTAAACAGCTTGGGAAAAATCCAGAAAATTGTCATGGCTTTAGAAGCTTCTGATAGGCTAATTGACAATATTTGAGTCAATTGGAGGTGTACCTGTGGATGAATTTCAAGGACTACATTTGAATTCAGTGCCTCATTGCTTGACATCATGGGGAAATCAGCCAAGACTTCCACAAGTCTGGTTCATCCTTGGGAGCAATTTCCAAACGCCTGAAGGTACCACGTTCATCCGTACTAACAATAGTAGGCAAGTATAAACACCATGGGACCTCTCATCCGTCATACCGCTCAGGAAGGAGACGCATTCTCTCCTAGAAATTAACGTACTTTGGTGCGAAAAGTGCAAATCAATCCCAAACGGCAGCAAAGGAGCTTGCGAAAATGCTGGAGTAAACGGGTACAAAAGTATCTATATCCACATTTAAACGAGGCCTATATCGCCATAACCTGAAAGGCTGTGCAGCAAAGAAGAATCCACTGCTCCAAAACCGCCATAAAAAAGCCAGACTATGGTTTGCAGCTACACATAGGGACAAAGATTGTACTTTTTGGGGAAATGTCCTCTGTTCTGATGAAACAAAAATAGCTGTTTGGCCATATTGGCCATGATGTTTGGAGGAAAAAGGGGGAGGCTTGCAAGCCGAAGAACACCTTCCCAAACGTGAAGCACGTCGGTGGCTCCATCCTGTTGTGGGGATGCTTTGCTGCAGGAGGGACTGGTGTACTTCACAAAATAGATGGCATCATGAGGGGAAAATTAAGTGGATATATTGAAGCAACATCTCAAGACATCAGTCAGGAAGTTAAAGCTTGGTCGCAAATGGGTCTTCCAAATGGACAATGACCCCAAGCACACATCCAAAGTTGTGGAAAAATGGCTTAAGGACAACAAAGTCAAGGTATTGGAGTTGCCATCACAAAGCCCTGACCTCAATCCTATGGAAATTTTGTGGGCAGAACTGAAAAAGCGTGTACGAGCAAGGAGGCCTACAAACCTGACTCAGTTACACCAGCTCTGTCAGGAGTAATGGGCCAAAATTCACCCAACTTATTGTGGGAAGCTTGTGGAGGGCTACCTGAAACGTTTGACCCAAGTTAAACAATTTAAAGGCAATGCTACCAAATATTAATTGAGTGTATGTAAACTTCTGACCCACTGAGAATGTGATGAAAGAAATAAAAGCTGAAAGAAATAATTCTCTCTACTATTATTCTGACATTTCACATTCTTAAAATAACGTGGTGATCCTAACTGACCTAAAACAGAATTTTTACTCAGATTAAATGTCAGGAATTGTGAAACTGAGTTTAAATGTATTTGGCTACGGTGTATGTAAACGTCCGACTTCAACTGTGTGTACCAGTCAACATTTTGGACACCTACTCATTCAATAGTTTCTTTATTTTCTCTATTTACTACATTGTAGAATAATAGCGAAGACAGCACTATGAAATAATAAATATGACATTATGTAGTAACAAAAAAGTATTAAGCAAATCTAAATATATTTTATATTTGAGAATCTTCAAGGTAGCCACCCTTTAACTTGACAGCTTTGCCCACTTGTGGCATTCTCTCAACCAGCTTCACCTGGAATGCTTTTCCAACAATCTTGAAGTTCCCACATATGCTTTTCCTTCACTCTGCTGTCCAACTCATCCCAAACTATCTCAATTGGGTTGAGGTCGGGTGATTGTGAAGGGCAGGTCATCTGATACAGCACTCCATCACTCTCCTTGGTCATATAGCCCTTACACAGCTTGTTGTGTTGGGTCATTGTCCTATTGAAAAACAAAAACACTGAGCACAAACCAGATGGGATGGAGTATCGCTGTAGAATGCTGTGGTAGCCATGCTGGTTGAGTGTGCCTGGAATTCTAAATAAATCACTGACAGTGTCACCAGCAAAGCATCATCACACATGCTTCACGATGGGAACCACACATGCAGAGATCATCCGTTCACCTTCTCTGCATCTTACAAAGACATCTCAAATCTGGACTCATCAGACCAAAGGACAGATTTTGACCAGTCTATTGACCGTTGCTCGTGTTTCTTGGCCCAAGCAAGTCTCTTCTTCTTATTGGTGTCCTTTAGTAGTGGTTTCTTTGCAGCAATTCAACTATGAAGGCCTGATTCACACAGTGTCCTCTGAACAGTTGATGTTGAGATGTGTGAACTCTGTGAAGCATTTATTTGGGCTGCAATCTGAGGCGCAGTTAACTCTAATGAGGTAACTCTAGGTCTTCCTTTCCTGTGGCAGTCCTCATGAGAGCCAGTTTCAGCATAGCGCTTGATGGTTTTTGTGACTGCAGTTGAAGAACCTAAGTTCTTGAAATGTTCCGGATTGACTGACCTTCATGTCGTATAGTAACGAGGGACTGTCGTTTCTGTGTTTATTTGAGATGTTCTTGCCATGATACGGACTTGGTCTTTTACCAAATAGGGCTATCTTATGTATACCAGCCCTACCTTGTCACAACACAACTGATTGGCTCAAATACATTAAAAAAGGAAAGAAATTCCACAAATTCACTTTTAACAAGGCACACCTGTTCATTGAAATGAATTCCAGGTGACTACCTCATGAAGCTGGTTGAGAGAGTATTTTGATTTGTTTATAATAGTTGTTTTTTCCATGTATTATTCCATATGTGTTATTTCATAGTTTTGATGTCTTCTCTATCATTTTACAATGTAGAAAATAGTAAAAAGAAAGAACAACACTGGAATGAGAGTGTCCAAACTTCTGACTGATACTGTGTGTGTGTGTGTGTGTGTATATATATACAGTGCCTTGCGAAAGTATTCAGCCCCCTTGAACTTTGCGACCTTTTGTGTTTGTGAAGAATCAACAACAAGTGGGACACAATCATGAAGTGGAATGACATTTATTGGATATTTCAAACTTTTTTAAGAAATCAAAAACTGAAAAATTGGGAGTGCAAAATTATTCAGCCCCCTTAAGTTAATACTTTGTAGCTCCACCTTTTGCTGCGATTACAGCTGTAAGTCGCTTGGGGTATGTCTCTATCAGTTTTGCACATCGAGAGACTGAATTTTTTTCCCATTCCTCCTTGCAAAACAGCTCGAGCTCAGTGAGGTTGGATGGAGAGCATTTGAACAGCAGTTTTCAGTTCTTTCCACAGATTCTCGATTGGATTCAGGTCTGGACTTTGACTTGGCCATTCTTACACCTGGATATGTTTATTTTTGAACCATTCCATTGTAGATTTTGCTTTATGTTTTGGATCATTGTCTTGTTGGAAGACAAATCTCCGTCCCAGTCTCAGGTCTTTTGCGGTCTCCATCAGGTTTTCTTCCAGAATGGTCCTGTATTTGGCTCCATCCATCTTCCCATCAATTTTAACCATCTTCCCTGTCCCTGCTGAAGAAAAGCAGGCCCAAACCATGATGCTGCCACCACCATGTTTGACAGTGGGGATGGTGTGGTCAGGGTGATGGGCTGTGTTGCTTTTACGCCAAACATAACGTTTTGCATTGTTGCCAAAAAGTTCAATTTTGGTTTCATCTGACCAGAGCACCTTCTTCCACATGTTTGGTGTGTCTCCCAGGTGGCTTGTGGCAAACTTTAAACAACACTTTTTATGGCTATCTTTAAGAAATGGCTTTCTTCTTGCCACTCTTCCATAAAGGCCAGATTTGTGCAATATATGACTGATTGTTGTCCTATGGACAGAGTCTCCCACCTCAACTGTAGATCTCTGCAGTTCATCCAGAGTGATCATGGGCCTCTTGGCTGCATCTCAGATCAGTCTTCTCCTTGTATGAGCTGAAAGTTTAGAGGGACGGCCAGGTCTTGGTAGATTTGTGTGGTCTGATACTCCTTCCATTTCAATATTATCGCTTGCACAGTGCTCCTTGGGATGTTTAAAGCTTGGGAAATCTTTTTGTATCCAAATCCGGCTTTAAACTTCTTCACAACAGTATCTCGGGCCTGCCTGGTGTGTTCCTTGTTCTTCATGATGCTCTCTGCGCTTTTAACGGACCTCTGAGACTATCACAGTGCAGGTGCATTTATACGGAGACTTGATTACACACAGGTGGATTGTATTTATCATCATTAGTCATTTAGGTCAACATTGGATCATTCAGAGATCCTCACTGAACTTCTGGAGAGAGTTTGCTGCACTGAAAGTAAAGGGGCTGAATAATTTTGCACGCCCAATTTTTCAGTTTTTGATTTGTTAAAAAAGTTTGAAATATCCAATAAATGTCGTTCCACTTCATGATTGTGTCCCACTTGTTGTTGATTCTTCACAAAAAAATACAGTTTTAGATCTTTATGTTTGAAGCCTGAAATGTGGCAAAAGGTCGCAAAGTTCTAGGGGGCCGAATACTTTTGCAAGGCACTATATATATACACACACACACACACACACACACAGTATCAGTATCAGTATATATATATTCGTTTTGGCCTCAGACTAGGGTTTTTTTCGGCTGTTCTTGCACACAAACAATTTCTTGAGGCAAACCGAATTTCGGTAGCTGAAGTCAACGTTGGTCCATAGTAGGAATTCTTCAATTAAGTGTTGTCATTGAGATAGATGGACTCGTTTTCATGCACATGTTTAACGTGAGAAATACTGCACCAAACATTTTAATGTAAGATTGCGCAACAAATTTCTTCAGAGTCATCTTAGATTGACTATTTTGAGTAAGTCAATACCGACTATTGCGTCTCAAGACAGACAAACTACTATTGACACCTTTTCATGGTTTTCAAGCAAAGGTCTTTTAAGGGAATTATGCGAGCGCACTTGTTCCGTTCACCTAGCCGAGTTCGGCTCGGCGCCAGACGAACCAAAGCATGCGGAAGCCTTAACAGTCTGACATTTATAATTGGGCCTCAGCCTAAAACGGTCTGATTATAATACATGTCTTTGCCTTTGGTGATCTTGATCCTCCCCACAACAATTATGCTAATACATAAAACATACATGGCTATCACTACAAGCATCCACCTGGATTATTATGGTTTATCAAGCACTGTTGTATGATAAGAATGTCAGGGCTCCCCAGGGCTGTTTTTTTAATGTATTCATATCCTTACACAATGCTTACACCAGGTGGCAGTGTAACAAAGCAAATCAAGTAGCCTAACCTCCTCCACTGGAAATCTAGATCATAAAAATAAAAAAAGCTCTTCATTGGTCAGTGTTTCGTTATCACTATGAAACAAAGTAAGAGGTTTACCACAACATAGAGACATCACCCAAAAGTTAGCAAGACACATCTTTTATTTAATAAATAATGTACAATATAAACAGTTGGTGTGTCACACCGCTTGTGTCCTACATACAAACACAGTTTGATCTTTCTGGCTTCTGCCATTCGGCCAAGTGTTTAAATGCCATATTTTCTACCGTTACAAATCTGACAACCTCTATTCACAATCAAGTTCAAACCAAGTAAGAGCTAAGTGAAAAGAACATAAAGTGCTTTAAAATTAAAAACATGAACACCAAAAAAGGGACACTTTCTTGTATTCCCTTTTTAGATATCCACCTGGATGGAATCCAGGTTAATTGTGTCTGCTCCTGAGCAAGAAAATTAATGCTCTGAAACTACAGTAACCAGGATAGGATCCCTGCCATTGATAGATAGCTGAAAACTATCCCCTAAAGACCCTACAGCTTTGTGATGTGGTGTTCACGTTTTCATCAAATTATTTTAAAATAAAAAGGTTACATTCACCAAACCCTTTCTCATATTCAAAACTGTAGTGAAATTCAATACAGATAATATACAATATTTTACACACAAACGTATATACAATCTCACATTACACATGTAGAACCATATAGAAAACTCAAAATACAAGTTACATTTATAAAAACAAGTTTCAATGTTACAATCATGTTTGTTTATTTGAACAACTTTTTTTGCCAGACTAAGAACAAACTGCACCAGTACATGTAGTTAGGCCTGCCAAACACTTCAGTGTAGGGATATATTACCTTGTTAAGTTGTTGAATAGATTAGTACTAAGGGAATGGTCAAATCTAAATATATTCTACCGAGATGAAATAGGAAGGGAAAAAATGAAGCAAATCGTCTGACAAGGTTGTATCCTTTGAGCTTTACTTCGGTATACAACAAATAATTAAAATAAAGATCAAACCAGAATGTAGGTTAAATGTCTTGTTCATAAATAGCAGGCATTCGGGGTATTAGTACCTCAGCCTCAAGATTTAGGCTTACTGGTGAATGACATTATTACTATGAACACAAACAATGCAATTGGAAAACTACAACAAATCAAAATGGTACTGTAGATGTATGCACATCACACGGGTCCTGCATATGACTAGAGGTACAGTTCAAAACCGAAAACTGACAACTTCTTTGCCATATGCTGCTCTGAATATATGACAACAATGTGACAACAAAAGGCATGGGCTGGGATCCACTAAGATCATTTAGCACATTCCAGCATTCTACACAATCAAAAGTTAAAATACTTAGATTCAATCAGATCAAGCATTAACCCGCTCTACATCACACATGCAAGTGTTCGAACTTGAAACAGCTGCATAGGATTTCTACTAATGCTACTCGGCGCATCCAATGGGAATGTACGCAATAGGTATAACGCCGGGTGCTGCTTTTGGATTTGACAGCTATTCCATTCCAGCCAGTCCAATGAGCCCGTCCTCCCATAGCTCCTCCCACCAGCCTCCTCTGATACAGGACCTACTTTCTGCTCTCTACAGAGTGGTCAGAAAGACTATCTTTCTCAAACCAAATACATGGCCACGATACCTACATCTGTGTGGAACTGTTGACTGCCTAGAAAAAGAGAAATAACTCACAAAAGACCTGTAGAAATTAATTTCTTGGCCATGGTACATGTTGGTTGGTTGATTGGTTGAATGAAGGGATGAGATATACTCTGTAAACGTGATCTGGGTTTCTGCATTATCTGTGCCCTTGGTAAAGTTTGTAAAGGGCTGTTTTCTTATGAACATCTTAATTACACCCTATACAAAAAATACATTTATCATAATTAACACTTTAAACGCCAATATTCAAGACAGCCTGTTCTGGCGGACACACTAAACCACAGAGGGGCACAACCACACACACACAATCTTACAAAAGACCTGGCATTATGACCTATTAACCTCCACAGCAGACTAGACTGTCACTCGCTGCTTTGACATCCTTTTGGCCCGAGTACTTTCTCCAAAAAGCTCCGGCTTTTCCAAAGCTGGAAGCTCATCAAACAGTGAGCTCCTTCTGGACAGACATTAACAAAAGCCCCTGTCATGTCCTCCAGCCCAGACCCATGAGCCACAGAGAGCTCCACTGGCTTGGCACAAGTGAGGAGAGGAGATCAGCAAACTCTTCTTTCTGTAAGAGATCATCTCGTCTTGCTTCCCATAGGCATGCAGTCCCAGTGGGAATGTAGGATTTAATCCCAGCTGGATATCCAAAGTGCTGGGGCTCCTGGGCTCTCCTCTCTCACCACTGCTCCTTTAATCAAAGGACCAGTCCTTAAACCAGCTGAATGAACTCAATGATAGGTGGGAGCACAGAGAGCTCACCTCTTCCCCAGATGTAAGTCAACACATGATGACAACAATGTGACAACAAAAGGCATGGGCTGGGATGAGTTTGATTGCAAATGAGCTGCTGTGTCCCCTCAGAGGCATGGACAGCCCTGCTGTCTACACTGGCCACCAGCCACTGAGAACAGAGCAGTAGAGGTGAAGTATGACACGGTGAGGGCTTTGTTTCACACCCACTGACAGCTAGCATAATGAGGATGATGTTGGCAGGGCACTATAGATGAACCCAGCAGCACTCAATCCACAACAACATAGACAGACAGTTGAGGAGAACTAGCGAGAACATATCTGATCCCCTCGGTGCTGCATTACTCCCAAAAGCATCCTTTTCAAAAATGTGATATTTGTCCTTGTTGGAGTGGAGCATTTTCACGTCCTCAAAAGCATAGTAGGCAGCCATGGTGAAGTTGATGTCCCCAGAGGAAAGCAGATCAAACACACAAGACTGGAAGTACAGGTCTTCCACTGGGAGGCGCTCTTTACACTTGGCCATGGCAGCCTGATAGGTAAACCCATGGGACTGGCTGCCCGTCCTGCTCTTGACCAGGCCGTGGCCCTCCACAGCACGGTCCCTGAATTTCCTGAAGTCGATACGTTGGTTGGCGGGACAGCCATGCAGGCAGAGATACAGGTCCTGGTTGTCTCTGTCTTCTACAGAGTTCACTACTTCCTCTGGCATCCGCACAGCAAAGGTCAGGTATCGGCCCACCTGCCGGACCACGATAGTTGTACCGATGTAGCGTGCGTGGATCTCCACATGCTGCCCAGGCACCTTATCTACGATGCGCAGCGTGTTGGCCCCGTGGCGGTCTCCACCGTTCTTGGAGCCGTCGGCGAACGCCGCAGGCAGCTCGTCTGTCTCTGCGTGGTACATCTTCTGGTCCACACACTCCTGAAAGTTCTTGAAGATGATTGTCAACTGTACCGAGTGAGAGAGGGGAGAAGATTAGAATTAGCAGTCAGCACAACAATAGCCAATATGTTTCAATATGTGTCAGGCCTTTTGAGGATGAAAATAGCAAGGCACATATAGACATCAAATTATTAAATCATTGAACAGCAGTTGAATTTAAAAAAAAAACTGTATGGAACCTCTATATTTACATGCTTATGTGGACAAGAGTTAGTGGTAGGGCTACACAAATGACTGAGGGGAATCTTTTTGCTTTGGCATTAAGAAGACCAGTAGTTTGTATAATGCAGACTCATCTACACCACTACACCAGTTCAGTGTCACATTTCAGCTCTGCCTCAACATGGGGGAGGCCAAAGTAAACGCTCTCAGAAAACACGGGTATAGGCCATGTTAAATCGGGCCTCAGTGTGCAGACACAAAGACGAGCCATTCATAGTGGTGAAAAACCTGCCTGTGAACCCCAGAACTGTGCTCCAGGGAGTGGCACTGAGCCAGGAGGGGAGAGCGTGCTCTGCTCTGTGGCTAATTAACTAAGGCTGGTCACTTCTCTGCTTGCATGATTTCATTAGGACGCCAGTGAGCCGTTGTCTCAGAAGTGACCCCGGGACAGCCGATAGGCTCTGATCTCAAATAGGGGGCAGGAAGTAGAGCACCAAAATGCCCTGTTATTACCCAGTCAAGTCATCTGCCAACCCAGCCCCCAACCCACCCCACAATCCCCCATTCCCCAAAGTTTTTTTTTTTTACCTGCCACTGACCTCTCTTTTCGAAGCATAACATGATCTTAGAACATGAAAAAAACTCTACAAAACCCCTGTGCATAAAGAAACAAACTGTTTCATCAACCCATCCCTTGAATGAAGGTAGTGCATACAACATACCATTCCATACACTGCAGCAGGAGCCCATATGAAACAGAGCTACAGAAATACCCAGTCTTGTTTGTACAGGTGGCATAGGCTTCTGCCTTGTTTTCCCTTTGTCCAGACTGAATAACTTCAAAAGCTGTGTAATTT
Source organism: Oncorhynchus masou masou (assembly GCF_036934945.1). Lineage (NCBI taxonomy): Eukaryota > Metazoa > Chordata > Actinopteri > Salmoniformes > Salmonidae > Oncorhynchus > Oncorhynchus masou. Next base: position 33,097,332 of record NC_088233.1, read on the forward strand.
GCTTCCAAGTACAGCTGTGTAAAAATATCATTACCTTAAGCACACAGAAAAAAGCCAGAATGCTGAAAGTGCATCATTAGGTCTGATGATGGAAAATTGGTCTCTCTCTTTATGTGATTGAGGACAAAATGTCAGTGTAAACCCTGCAGTCAGGATACAGTGCACGGAGGCCTATTGGTCACACAACCACGACTGCCAAAATCGTACCAAATGTGGACCTAATATTAAATGACTTTGCAGACTACAAATGCTCAGGGATCTTTGTTTTCACCTCATGTTCTAATGAAATACATTTCTGGGGTGGCCCTCCAGGCTGTCCAATGTACTGTAGAAACAAAACAATGATAATTTATGAGGTATCAGGGCCAACTAATGTGCAGAAAATATCTGCAGTTTCCTGCATGGCTTGAGCACTTAGTTAAAACAACAGTTTCTAACTAACATACACACAATGCTAGGGTATGGACTGCTACACATAGGGTGGGCCTAAAATTCGACTTGGCTGTCCACATGATGTTTATACTGCGGGTATAATACTGGCATATCTTTTGTAAACCTTATCAGGATCCCAACAATTGTTCTGTGTATTGCCTATTGGTCTGCGATGGAACTGATCCAAACATTAACCAGAGTCCACAGTAAAACATTCCCACGGCTGCTCCCACTTCTCTGGTCACATTAAAGAGGCCCATAACCTCTTACATACGAAGGTCTTACTTAAGATAATATTGCTTGATTTGAGAGCTCTTACAAATAAATCACTGCAGTACAATTTGTCCAACAACATTCCATTCAGTGTTTCAAACAAAGCAAAAAAATATTCTTTCCCATTACCTGAAAGGGCTTTCTTTAGTAAGAAAAGGGTCAAATAGAGGAGTAGCAGCCTTGCTCAGGAGACAACAAAACTTTCCCTTTCCTAAAATGGCTATGGTAGCCAAAATAATGGCCTGCATACTCAACATTTATGTACATGACCCTAAGCATGATGGCATGTTAATTGCTTAATTAACTCAGGAACCACACCTGTGTTCAAGCACGGGCTTTCAATATACTTTGTATCCTTCATTTGCTCGAGTGTTTCCATTATTTTGGCAGTTACATGTATCTTTTTGCTATATTTTTGTTCTCTACTTAGATGCATGTCTACACTCCTCCACAGTGGTGAGAAGACCAGTGTTATCAGTTCTGCAAGGTCTGTTGGTATTTCTATGATAAGGTAAGTTGTGAAATTCTAATTCAATAGAGTAGCTTTTCAAGGATTCAGTCTGTAGCAATGAAATAATCACAGAATACTTGGATCAGTAGCAATGTCAAGCATCACCAGACACTGTAACTGTGGTGTACCCAACATACAGTCAATATCACATTGATTCAAGATGATAGAGAGATGTAGCGGCTACTCTCACCTTGCTGGTGGCTGTAGCAGAGGAGCCAGGCACGACAGGTGTGTTGGTCACCTGAACAGACAGGTATTTGTTATGGATAAGTGGCCAGGCTCCCTCCACCTTGCAGGTCTGGAAGTCATCGCTGAAGGTACGGAGGTGTGGGTCTCCAAAGAAGCCGCAGTGGGTGTAGTTGGGTGGCGAGGAATGGCGAGGAAGGCTGCGTTCGTAGTGACACTGCTCCGGCCCATCGGAGCGCTCCTGGCTGTCAGGCTGGAGCTGTGGTGGTGGGGGTGGAGCGGGGGTCCGGGCTCGAGGCTGGGTTGTAGGTCCCTCCTTGGAGCAGTTGTGTTGACTCATGAGGTCCTCTATGCCATGTTGGGCTGAGTGGTAGGCCAGGTCGCCTCTGCAAGTGCGTGCGGTGCGGCGTACACAGTAGTTGTACGCCCGCAGTGCCGTACAGAACTCCTCCTCCGGGCCAGAGCTTGAGGTGGAGGCCCAAAACTCTGAGTTACACTTGAGGATCTTACACTGCAGACTTACTGTAGAGAGGAGAAGAAAACATTAGGACCATAGATCACACAACCATGGCAAACCAATACCCACAATGGACTGTTCATCCAATCACTAAACATTGTGTTGAACAATTAATGTACTAAACAAACAGGAAAAGTAGGTGTTATACAGTCTTATCTGTGTGTTTGAAACCCTTAAACAATAACCTATGCAATGGCCAGTCTTTAGACTCCTATAATCCAAAAAAGCCCTGCAGCATTCTTTGAGTTTTTCCATGTTTTTTTAGTGTCTCGAGACAAATTGAGCATTTATTTCCATCAAATAACTCTGACTTCAAGTGTAACGAAAACCAAAATTCCACCAAATATGTGGATTCCAAGTGGCTGCAGTTTGCCAACTCCATCATCCCACTGGGCACAGACATCAATTCAACATCTATTCCATGTTGGTTCAATGTAATTTCATTGAAATGACGTGGAAACAACGTTGATTCAACTAGTGTATGCCCAGTGGGATGTGTATGCACACAAATCAAGTCTGCACTGAGACTTCATACAGCACACAGTGAGTTTAGCCTTTTCCAAGAGATTCAGTGAATCTGCAAAAGATCATGCATCATAAAAAAAATGGTGGGAGACATGGTATGTAAACTTGTCATAAAAAACATACAAATTTGATTTCAACAGGGACATTGGGGGCTACATTAGGAAAAGCACCAACACACACCTCATTAATTAGTCAAAACAAGCTACTCAGAAGTGTTAACTGCATAAATTCACAGCTACCTATTGTTTGCATCTATACTACATCCTTCTGTTGCATGGCTAAAAGCCAGAACGTAGTGAGGAAATTATTATTTTGAGAATTTAGCTATTGTTGAGGTGAACTGGAAGGGGGATGATATTGTGCGAGCCAATGTGGGAGGGAGTGAATGAACTCAATGTATTTTGCTATTGTGAAGAGACCAGCAGTCATAAATTTGCCCTGTGTAAGGGGATCAGGTTGTTCATCAGCAATGGATTGTATCGTGTGGGGGGGGGGGGGGTTCAGACAGGAAAGAAACTAGCTCCAGGACCAGAGAGCGGAACAGAAGAGAGGCCTCACCATTCCACAGGTCAAACTGGATATTAGATATCCACCTGTCCATTGCAGAAGGCCTTAATCAAAGAGTAATGCAACTTCCAACAGGCATTCCCCAGAACTTAAATGACATGACCTGAAATTTAAGTTGCTTTGGGTGGCATGGTATGGGGGGGGGGTACATGGGAAAGAATATATGTAATTCATAGCAAATACCAAATACAATTGGATCTCCTAACTTCACCCTAATAAACAAACTTCAGTTTAGGACGAGTCTACATGTTACTTTGCTGCACCAAACGTTCACTCAGAACTTATTGACCAATGACTTTACAACACTTTGTAGTCACACTTTCAGTTATTAATACTGATGACTCTACCATTCCACCCCAACTATTCCAACCTCCACACAGCACACACCACTCCCTCCTCCCATTCCCAGCAACAAAAGGCATTTATTATCATGCATCTGATAAGTGGCAATAAACTAATCTTAATCTTGAATAAACGTTAACAACAATTAACACTTGCATTATCACTTTTTGGTTTGGCGGTAAATGACTTGAAAGAGAAACTGATAAAAGTCGGTAAATGAACAAATTGATTTCTACGAGGCCATGGAGATAGGCTATTTCTGCATATCATAATAAGGAAGAAGGGCTCAAGTAAGACCATTATAACCAGTGTTATATCAAGGTGTTTTAATGTTGCTTAAAAAGATCCATGCAGGTCGAATAATAAATAACCTCAGCATGGTTACGAATTGCTCATTGTTCATCCAACCAAAAATAAGCTTAACGCCTGGGATTCAGGGATTCATGGATTTCCCGAACTATTTGTCTTCACTTTCTTTGGACCGACGCAATACTGGTAGAAAAGGAAAAAGGCAAGTACCGTTAGGTTACTTTAGAAAAGAGGGTTAGAATGCGTAAACCCCATCCCCTCCCCCCAAACATAACACAACTATGGGGTTATACAGCTTGGGTAGCATAGGCTTGAGCTGTGTAAAATTATTCAATAGAAACAAAAAAGTCTTACTCCCATGTGACGATTTCTTTTATTACGAATATACCACCTCAACATGGAGCACAAGAAACGCGAAACCATTGGCGGTTCGTACCGACACTGTGGATTCCACAGGACTCTGACATTATATGTTTTACCAGTGTTGACATGCAATTTATAAAGTCAGTCTTCCATTTTTGTTGATAAACTCAACTAATTGTCTCGTTTGACAAATAATGTAGGTACATGTCTATACATCATGGCAGGTTGTTTAAGTAAGCTATGTGAGCTGCAAATGGTTACCATAGGGCAAAACAAGGGTTGTAATAACTAGATAATAATCATATTAATACAGTTAACGCGCATGATTTAAATAGTATCTCTATTGCAAAGTCTTACCAGAAGGAAACAGGCAAAGAAACAAAACAAGGATCTTGCCGACTTCAAGCGCCGAAGGTCCTGCTACTCCCTTCCCCATAACCGTCCATCCAGCACGGGGTCGCACTTCTCTCCTCTCCCTGGTCGAATCAAATCAAGAAGGTGGAAGAAAAATGAATTAGGAGATATTCCTATCGTCTATCTTGTTGAATAACACGGAGCAGTAGGCTACATGAGATCTGAAGTCACGTAATGCAGTCATGTCCTCGATCAAGTACTTGTTTCGAAATCTCGAAGTAACTTTCGCCCTCTTTCTAGGAGCCGATTCAATGCACTCGAATTCCTCAGCAAACAGTAAAAGCTGGCAATCGATCTTGAATTTAGGGAGTGTCAAGAAGGTGCAGTTTATACTACTCACTGGACCAATGAGGAGCCGTTGTTAAAGCCTTCGTCCCCTCCTGAGTCTCAAATTACAACTCAACCGTGTAGATTTGTTCATTATAGCACGTTGGGCCTCGACAGTTTGATGGGAACAAAAGTGTTTTGCTTTGTTGCTATATAACATGCTAAACTTAATATTTCTATGTTGCGTAAATCTATGTTGGGGCAGAGGTTAGCCTGCATGGGTGAATGTCACTTCTCTTGCGCCTTGACTTAGCCTATAGTCCATTATGAAAATGTTTAACCTTGTAAACCATGCTAATAGTAGTACAAAAGACAAATTAACATATACGTCACAATGGCAAATAGGCTATGTCAAAAGTTACCACTTATAAGCCTGTAGGCTATACGCCCTTTAGGCTAATACTGTATTATTGACTCATATTGTGTTATGTCTTTGTGGCATTTCTTTAATAGACTCATAATCAATGATAACGTGACTGATTATACGCTGAGTATACCAAACATTAGGAACACCTACCTAATATTGTGTTGGGAAGTCATTGCAAACCATTTTTTAAACACTGTTTTAACACTTTTAGATTAAATAAACTAACTCCCTACAAAAATGAATTACTTCTACACAGAATTCTTGTCAGGTGTTGTTCGTGACAATCTGTGTAGAATTGAAATTTAATTTAAATGATGGAGATAAACAGCAAAAACGGATAATAGCATTTCTCCTCAAAAAAGGTACTCAAGCAAAACGTGTTCTTTTAGCTGTGTCAAATAACTAGTACGATATATTACGCTGGTTGGTGCACTGTCAATGAAACCTCCATAACACAATAGTTGGTAATTGATCATCCAGATGATACAAACACATTGAAGGCTAGTATGGTTTAAATTGGAGCAAACATTGATGCTTTGCCTTTTAGTAACATGATACATAATATCTTTATGAAATCACAATTGAAAGAAAACATATGCCAGCCAGCAAACAATTGAGAAACAAGTAAGCAGATGTTCATTAAGAATGTTTTATTTGTCTGTCTATTAGTTCTATACACTATGTCATGATTTGGATAATGAATAGGCAATATGCACCAGGCCTTGTATGAATAACTACTACACATGTTGATCAACCACCCATCAGTACAATACTGCTCTACACAACGCTGTTTGCTCTGTAGGTCGACAGTAGAAATGTCACTGAAGCAAGTCAAGTCTGTTGTGTGGTGTAAAATATGTCTGACCATGTTGATCAATTTTTTTAAATCCTGAATGTCAGGCAATGAAGGTGGCTGATGCCCTAAGACATTGAACATATTGATGCACCATTGCACTTCAATGAGAATACTTAAGAATAATATCCAGCTAAGAAGTTATGTAGGCATAAATACATACTGTGTAGGCTATACTAGTCTATTGGGGTTGATAACAAAATATGGGAACATTAGCCTACTGGAAAACCCCAAACACCATCCAGACTAACTATTTGTCTGGAAAGAGAGCCATTGTTCTATAAGTGAATATGATTATTAAACCAGATTAAACGGCATAGTTTGTTGAAACTACATGGATGTGTTTAGGCATTTAGTTGTGCCACTTGAGTGATATTACATTGATAGTGCTTTATTTCTTAACATACTTATATTCTGTAAGGACTGGAAGATGTTTTGGATTGCTTAACAATGTATGGTAACTGACATTTAGCCTAGACTTGTAGTGTGGTAACTGACATGTAGCCTCGACATGTGGAACACTCAATCACATTTCACTGTAGGGCTACAGTGAATATATCACATCTCAACGGGGACCTACAGTATAAAGCCCCCATGTAATGCCTCCTGCAAGGCCAGCTAAAACCAAATCCCCCCCCCCCCCCCCCCCCAAGCTAAACCCGTCCATTGAACAAATAGATGTTGTCTCATTGGCCAAAATTAGTTTTGATTTCATTTTAGTCATCACTGACCTTGAAATATAAACGTAGGGCCTATCCTTAGGCTTAAAATACCTAGACCTAAATTTCGATTTAAATTCATAAAATTACTACAGCGTTCCAGATGTTTCCTTATATATTTCGGGGAGATAGGCCTATACTGATAATGCGTCTGGCCCATAGCCACATACTGTATGATCTGGCTTATACGACACCCGGTGAAGATACTTCACACTTTCCAACAGATGGCGCCTGTATTAACTCTAGATATCAAACCTCACATCATGACAAACGCACATGGCATTATGAGTACCGGGACAAGTTGATCTGTCATTAAATGTGTGCACAGGTCTATTATTTGGCGGTTTAGTGCAACTGTAGCCCACAAATGTCAGTCAGTCATCAACATTTTTAGGTCCTACCACCCCATTTCCTTTCTATCACAGCGAATAAAGAAGCCCATGTTCTATGTTTTATTTATTCAAAACACAAATATGATAGGCGCTCGATTGGAAGTTTTCTGATAGATTTCCAATTCCATTTTATTCTGAATAATGCATTCGTAAAGGGTTTGATTTTAGCATTGTGAAAGAGGAGAAGCCAACGATATTGTCTAATAGAATCGTATTATGACCATTATGAATTTACATTAACCCATAGACCGTAGGCTATACAAGTATCCTAGTTGTGTAGCAATGCCATACCCTATGTCAATGCTTATAGGCCTAATAACATTTAAAACATGTTATTACAGCTGGACAACTTGCATTGCAAGATCACTTTTGCAGTATGTAGGCCTACTATGTAGGCTATTGCCGTTTTTTGCCCAAAAATGTAAAGAAAGTCTGTAGCACACAATGCCGGGCAAATGTATTATAAGGGTAATCAACACACAATATGGATTACCGTTACGCCTCACAATAGAAGTAGTCTCCTATAAATCCACTGTCAAAAACAAACATTTTCAAAATAAAATGGCCCATTGACAGAAATATTATGAGAAGCCTCCACGAAAATATAAAGTTGGATTTTAGCCTGGAAAAAAATCTGTAAATAGCCTAATTGTTCGCTGTTGAGAAACGACCAATACCAACCTTTGCGACTGCATGGATCCCTCCAAGTTTAGCTGCTGAGCGCGAGGAAAGCGCAAAGGCGAGAAGTCCCGAGTCCGAAATTCCACCCAAAATAGGTGTTGTGCAGCAAAGTAATCCAAATGTTTCGCATATACCGTTGTTTAAATTGGTGGAAAATGCCGACCTCCATTCATGGTTTCCCTCGAAGGTGTCTCAAATAAGGAGTGTGAAATCAAAGTGATTTTTTGCACACAATAATTCGCACCCGATCGATCAGGTCATTGATTCTCATACACTTGGATACTATTCTTCCTCATTCCGTTGGCTGAACATTCCCACGATATAAACGTTCACGTCTCATAAAATATTACCATAATTAACAGTTGTTCTCATCTCTACGCTTGTATTCCTGATCTTAGTTGAGTTGGTTCTCGTTGACGTTGAGAGGAAGAGCCCTCCGGGCACCGCTGCTGCTTCACATGGGCTGTTGATATCTCTGGCCCGACTCCTTGCCTTGCTCACTGTTGTGTAATGGATACTTAGAAAGTGTGAGAGACAATGATCGGCTCTACATGACGCCGCTGGGACCCCTCTTCAGTCCCCCGACACCTCGCGCCGTTTCAGGCGATTTGCGAGTGTTTAGACTGTGTATTTATTCTCCAAATATTATGCATAAACTGGTGCAACTAATTTTAATAAACCACAATAACTAAGATTCATGCTCCTCCTTCACATTTCGTACCTCCCACCACTCTGTATTACACTATAATAACTACACTATAACCACGATCTTATCAAACGACAATAATAATGATGCATACGCTGTTTTAGTAGGCACAGTAGCACAGCATGACTAGAGCTTGGGTCCAAATCCAACATGACTATATATTAGATATTAAAAAGTAGCTTTGGATATGGCCAAATTTAGAAACGGGAAGGTAACGGATGGATCAGAATCAAAGATAGAGGGGGGAATAGGGGAATTACACTGCACCTGTGTTTTAGGATCAAACTCAAGCAGAGTGACCAGACCACCCCCTCCATGAGAGCCATTACAAGGCCGGGCTCCAACCCCATCCCTCTAGGGAGAAGGCTCTCACTGCCTCCACTGCTCTGTGATCAGGAAAATCCATCAAACAGGTGATTGGAGTCAACCATATCACTGAGTCATGGGACAGACATTTGCTAAGCTCTAATGGTGAAGGCTATTATGCCTTCTTTCCAGATGTAGCTAGATAGAAAAATAACCAGCATGGGCTGGCATCAGAAACAGGTAGCCTATGAATCTGAACATATTACTGGACATGAACCACTAAAAATGTCAGCGAAAGTAGCCCATTTCTTCAAATGGAGTCATAAACTTGTGCATTGAATGCCATGTCAAACATGAGAAATATATTGCTTCTCTTGGACAGCTACTATGTCATACTGTAGATAATGCAACATTTCTGAGTCGATCACATTTATCCATCTGAACCTGACCTACTGGGGACATGGAGTATGTTCATATAGTTACAGCCTGAATTCAAAATGGATTAAAACATTTTTTCCCTCACCCATCTACACATAATACCCCATCATGACCAAGTGAAAACATGATTTTAGACATGTTTGCGATTAATTAGGGCCAATTTCAAGTTTTCATAACAATCGGTAATCTGCATTTTTGGACGCCTGTTACACGAGTGCAGCATGGAGACAAGGTAAGTTGCTAGCTAGCATTAAACTTATCTTTAAAAAAAAAAATCTTAAGATAACTACACATTGTAGTTAATATTACTAGTTTAACGAGCTTGTCCTGCATTGTAAATAATCAATGCGGTGCCTGTTTATCATCAAATCACAGCCTACTTCGCTAAACGGATGATGATTTAACAAGCGCATTCGTGAAAAAGGCACTGTCGTTGCCCAATGTACCTAACCATAAACATCAATACCTTTCTTAAAATCAATACACAAGTATATTTTTTAAAACCTGCATAGTTAGTTAAAATAAATTAATGTGAGCAAGCAATATTAACTAGGGAAATTGTGTCACTTCTCTTGCATTCTGTACAAGCAGAACCAGATATATGCAGCAGTTTGGGCCGCCTGGCTCATTG